>NC_049558.1:11949944-11982566 GCF_013358815.1 Electrophorus electricus | reverse complement strand
AAGATTCGTGTAGCAGAGTGGCGCAGCGGAAGCGTGCTGGGCCCATAACCCAGAGGTCGATGGATCGAAACCATTCTCTGCTAAAGGACCTTGTCTTATAATGTGCTGTATCACCTTAAAACATTTGCTGAGTGCAGTTGTCGGTACTTTTACTGTTTTTAAAGAAAATGTTTCCACAGATGTAGGGGTTCTTGCTTCAGTGAAGCAAAACCCAACATCAGCTAAACATCCACACAAAGCTTTGTTTCTCCAAAAAACCCCAAAAAATAAAACAATGTCCAGCGAATAAGTACTCCAAAAAGAATAGATGTGACCAAAATGCAAACACGTAGCTTTTGAAACATCACGGCATCTTTGGCAGGTTATGCTGAATGTTTATGTGTGGCCATGCCTTCTTGTACAGGAGGTCTGCTCCGTGCTTACAGTGATTCAGCCGTTTTGCCGACTTCTGTTTTGACTTAACTCTTACCTTGGTCTAGCACGGTTTCCTTTTGTTCTGCCATCGCATCTTGACTGCAGCCAATGACTGCTCGCATATTAGATTTCTAAGTTCTTGAACCTTTGGTGCTTAAGTAAGGTGTTTTCCATCAGCATGGGTGCAGGTCAGAATCTCTGGATCGACTGTTTCAAGCAAGAAGCATTCCCAGGCTAAACTCCTGGAGTGTGTGGGAGTAGGATCTTTTCCCATCGTTGCATTTATCTTTGCATTTATTTTCCATCTTCCACTAGATTTTGGGACTGTCAAGACACTGAACATGCTAGCAGCGCTAATGCTAACAGCGCTAGCGCTAACAACGCTAATGGTGCTGTCGGTGCAGGCAACGGCGCATGCGCAGAGCCCACCATAGAACAGTGCCCTCTCATCATCACGGAGAGTGACGCGACGAGAGAGTTTAAAAGAGTGAATAGCAGGAAGGCGGCGGGATCAGACGGTATCTGCGGGAAAGTCCTCAAAGACTGCGCAGACCAGCTTGCCCCAGTATTCTCCGACAGCTTCAATTTCTCCCTGACGCTCGGTATCGTCCCATCCAGCATTAAGCGATCCACCATCGGCGCCGTCCCAAAGAAACCTCCACCCTCCGGCCTCGATGACTACCGCCCTGTTGCCCTCACATCAGTCGTGATGAAGTGCTTTGATAAGCTAGTCAGAGACTTCATCACCTCTTCATTGCCGGCCTCCATGGACCCACTGCAGTTTGCATACCGCCACAAACGCTCCACTGATGACGCAATTGCGCATCTGCTCCACACCACACTGACCCACCCGGACAAAAGGAGGGGTAATTATGTTAAAACGTTGTTTGTCGATTACAGTTCAGCATTTAACACTATCATCCCCTCCAAACTCACTACTAAGTTGGAGGATCTAGGACTGCATACATCCCTGTGCGACTGGCTTTCCATCTTCCTAACAGACAGACCACAATCAGTACGGGTGGGCAACTGTGTCTCATCCATCCTCACCCTCAGCATTGCAGCTCCTCAGGGTTGTGTCCTAAGCCCCCTGCTCTACTCACTGTAAACCTACGACTGCGCAACCACTTCCAGCTGCACCACCATTGTCAAGTTTGCTCACGATACCGTCGTCATGGGCCTAATCTCGGAAAACGATGAGAGGGCCTACCTGGAGGAGATTAAACACCGGGAAAACTGGTGCCAGGGAAATAATCTCCTCCTAAATGTCAGCAAGACAAAGCAGCTGATTGTGGACTGCAGCAAGAAGCAGGAGCGGCACTACCAACCTGTGAGGATCAATGGAACTACGGTGGAGAGAGTAGACAGGTCTTCTCTCTGTTGAAGTCAGGGAAGCGCTTTCGCTCCCTGAAGACCAATACAGAGAGACTGACGAGGGGCTTCTTCCCACAGGCCATTCGGGCCGTGAATCAGGGCAACTGATAATCTGTGGGGACCACCACCACCATGTGACTGTAAATTTGTCAATTGGAATTGTACATCGTGTATATACACTGTAGATTGTGTATATATAACTATTACACATACATTGTTATATACTCTTTGTATATATATATATTTCCTTATCCACCCTTGTTTCTTTCCTCAGTTTGGACAGAGCACTCACAAAAACATTTCACTGCGAGTTATACCGTGTATGATAATGTACTTGACAAATAAACCGAACTTGAACTTGAACTTGAAGCCTAACTCTTACAGATTGGTCAACGTTATCCAGAATTGAATTTAGGACACAATAGTGCACCATATGCGATATCCTAAGGGATAGAGCAGATGCAAGATTCGTGTAGCAGAGTGGCGCAGCGGAAGCGTGCTGGGCCCATAACCCAGAGGTCGATGGATCGAAACCATTCTCTGCTAAAGGACCTTGTCTTATAATGTGCTGTATCACCTTAAAACATTTGCTGAGTGCAGTTGTCGGTACTTTTACTGTTTTTAAAGAAAATGTTTCCACAGATGTAGGGGTTCTTGCTTCAGTGAAGCAAAACCCAACATCAGCTAAACATCCACACAAAGCTTTGTTTCTCCAAAAAACCCCAAAAAATAAAACAATGTCCAGCGAATAAGTACTCCAAAAAGAATAGATGTGACCAAAATGCAAACACGTAGCTTTTGAAACATCACGGCATCTTTGGCAGGTTATGCTGAATGTTTATGTGTGGCCATGCCTTCTTGTACAGGAGGTCTGCTCCGTGCTTACAGTGATTCAGCCGTTTTGCCGACTTCTGTTTTGACTTAACTCTTACCTTGGTCTAGCACGGTTTCCTTTTGTTCTGCCATCGCATCTTGACTGCAGCCAATGACTGCTCGCATATTAGATTTCTAAGTTCTTGAACCTTTGGTGCTTAAGTAAGGTGTTTTCCATCAGCATGGGTGCAGGTCAGAATCTCTGGATCGACTGTTTCAAGCAAGAAGCATTCCCAGGCTAAACTCCTGGAGTGTGTGGGAGTAGGATCTTTTCCCATCGTTGCATTTATCTTTGCATTTATTTTCCATCTTCCACTAGATTTTGGGACTGTCAAGACACTGAACATGCTAGCAGCGCTAATGCTAACAGCGCTAGCGCTAACAACGCTAATGGTGCTGTCGGTGCAGGCAACGGCGCATGCGCAGAGCCCACCATAGAACAGTGCCCTCTCATCATCACGGAGAGTGACGCGACGAGAGAGTTTAAAAGAGTGAATAGCAGGAAGGCGGCGGGATCAGACGGTATCTGCGGGAAAGTCCTCAAAGACTGCGCAGACCAGCTTGCCCCAGTATTCTCCGACAGCTTCAATTTCTCCCTGACGCTCGGTATCGTCCCATCCAGCATTAAGCGATCCACCATCGGCGCCGTCCCAAAGAAACCTCCACCCTCCGGCCTCGATGACTACCGCCCTGTTGCCCTCACATCAGTCGTGATGAAGTGCTTTGATAAGCTAGTCAGAGACTTCATCACCTCTTCATTGCCGGCCTCCATGGACCCACTGCAGTTTGCATACCGCCACAAACGCTCCACTGATGACGCAATTGCGCATCTGCTCCACACCACACTGACCCACCCGGACAAAAGGAGGGGTAATTATGTTAAAACGTTGTTTGTCGATTACAGTTCAGCATTTAACACTATCATCCCCTCCAAACTCACTACTAAGTTGGAGGATCTAGGACTGCATACATCCCTGTGCGACTGGCTTTCCATCTTCCTAACAGACAGACCACAATCAGTACGGGTGGGCAACTGTGTCTCATCCATCCTCACCCTCAGCATTGCAGCTCCTCAGGGTTGTGTCCTAAGCCCCCTGCTCTACTCACTGTAAACCTACGACTGCGCAACCACTTCCAGCTGCACCACCATTGTCAAGTTTGCTCACGATACCGTCGTCATGGGCCTAATCTCGGAAAACGATGAGAGGGCCTACCTGGAGGAGATTAAACACCGGGAAAACTGGTGCCAGGGAAACAATCTCCTCCTAAATGTCAGCAAGACAAAGCAGCTGATTGTGGACTGCAGCAAGAAGCAGGAGCGGCACTACCAACCTGTGAGGATCAATGGAACTACGGTGGAGAGAGTAGACAGGTCTTCTCTCTGTTGAAGTCAGGGAAGCGCTTTCGCTCCCTGAAGACCAATACAGAGAGACTGACGAGGGGCTTCTTCCCACAGGCCATTCGGGCCGTGAATCAGGGCAACTGATAATCTGTGGGGACCACCACCACCATGTGACTGTAAATTTGTCAATTGGAATTGTACATCGTGTATATACACTGTAGATTGTGTATATATAACTATTACACATACATTGTTATATACTCTTTGTATATATATATATTTCCTTATCCACCCTTGTTTCTTTCCTCAGTTTGGACAGAGCACTCACAAAAACATTTCACTGCGAGTTATACCGTGTATGATAATGTACTTGACAAATAAACCGAACTTGAACTTGAACTTGAAGCCTAACTCTTACAGATTGGTCAACGTTATCCAGAATTGAATTTAGGACACAATAGTGCACCATATGCGATATCCTAAGGGATAGAGCAGATGCAAGATTCGTGTAGCAGAGTGGCGCAGCGGAAGCGTGCTGGGCCCATAACCCAGAGGTCGATGGATCGAAACCATTCTCTGCTAAAGGACCTTGTCTTATAATGTGCTGTATCACCTTAAAACATTTGCTGAGTGCAGTTGTCGGTACTTTTACTGTTTTTAAAGAAAATGTTTCCACAGATGTAGGGGTTCTTGCTTCAGTGAAGCAAAACCCAACATCAGCTAAACATCCACACAAAGCTTTGTTTCTCCAAAAAACCCCAAAAAATAAAACAATGTCCAGCGAATAAGTACTCCAAAAAGAATAGATGTGACCAAAATGCAAACACGTAGCTTTTGAAACATCACGGCATCTTTGGCAGGTTATGCTGAATGTTTATGTGTGGCCATGCCTTCTTGTACAGGAGGTCTGCTCCGTGCTTACAGTGATTCAGCCGTTTTGCCGACTTCTGTTTTGACTTAACTCTTACCTTGGTCTAGCACGGTTTCCTTTTGTTCTGCCATCGCATCTTGACTGCAGCCAATGACTGCTCGCATATTAGATTTCTAAGTTCTTGAACCTTTGGTGCTTAAGTAAGGTGTTTTCCATCAGCATGGGTGCAGGTCAGAATCTCTGGATCGACTGTTTCAAGCAAGAAGCATTCCCAGGCTAAACTCCTGGAGTGTGTGGGAGTAGGATCTTTTCCCATCGTTGCATTTATCTTTGCATTTATTTTCCATCTTCCACTAGATTTTGGGACTGTCAAGACACTGAACATGCTAGCAGCGCTAATGCTAACAGCGCTAGCGCTAACAACGCTAATGGTGCTGTCGGTGCAGGCAACGGCGCATGCGCAGAGCCCACCATAGAACAGTGCCCTCTCATCATCACGGAGAGTGACGCGACGAGAGAGTTTAAAAGAGTGAATAGCAGGAAGGCGGCGGGATCAGACGGTATCTGCGGGAAAGTCCTCAAAGACTGCGCAGACCAGCTTGCCCCAGTATTCTCCGACAGCTTCAATTTCTCCCTGACGCTCGGTATCGTCCCATCCAGCATTAAGCGATCCACCATCGGCGCCGTCCCAAAGAAACCTCCACCCTCCGGCCTCGATGACTACCGCCCTGTTGCCCTCACATCAGTCGTGATGAAGTGCTTTGATAAGCTAGTCAGAGACTTCATCACCTCTTCATTGCCGGCCTCCATGGACCCACTGCAGTTTGCATACCGCCACAAACGCTCCACTGATGACGCAATTGCGCATCTGCTCCACACCACACTGACCCACCCGGACAAAAGGAGGGGTAATTATGTTAAAACGTTGTTTGTCGATTACAGTTCAGCATTTAACACTATCATCCCCTCCAAACTCACTACTAAGTTGGAGGATCTAGGACTGCATACATCCCTGTGCGACTGGCTTTCCATCTTCCTAACAGACAGACCACAATCAGTACGGGTGGGCAACTGTGTCTCATCCATCCTCACCCTCAGCATTGCAGCTCCTCAGGGTTGTGTCCTAAGCCCCCTGCTCTACTCACTGTAAACCTACGACTGCGCAACCACTTCCAGCTGCACCACCATTGTCAAGTTTGCTCACGATACCGTCGTCATGGGCCTAATCTCGGAAAACGATGAGAGGGCCTACCTGGAGGAGATTAAACACCGGGAAAACTGGTGCCAGGGAAACAATCTCCTCCTAAATGTCAGCAAGACAAAGCAGCTGATTGTGGACTGCAGCAAGAAGCAGGAGCGGCACTACCAACCTGTGAGGATCAATGGAACTACGGTGGAGAGAGTAGACAGGTCTTCTCTCTGTTGAAGTCAGGGAAGCGCTTTCGCTCCCTGAAGACCAATACAGAGAGACTGACGAGGGGCTTCTTCCCACAGGCCATTCGGGCCGTGAATCAGGGCAACTGATAATCTGTGGGGACCACCACCACCATGTGACTGTAAATTTGTCAATTGGAATTGTACATCGTGTATATACACTGTAGATTGTGTATATATAACTATTACACATACATTGTTATATACTCTTTGTATATATATATATTTCCTTATCCACCCTTGTTTCTTTCCTCAGTTTGGACAGAGCACTCACAAAAACATTTCACTGCGAGTTATACCGTGTATGATAATGTACTTGACAAATAAACCGAACTTGAACTTGAACTTGAAGCCTAACTCTTACAGATTGGTCAACGTTATCCAGAATTGAATTTAGGACACAATAGTGCACCATATGCGATATCCTAAGGGATAGAGCAGATGCAAGATTCGTGTAGCAGAGTGGCGCAGCGGAAGCGTGCTGGGCCCATAACCCAGAGGTCGATGGATCGAAACCATTCTCTGCTAAAGGACCTTGTCTTATAATGTGCTGTATCACCTTAAAACATTTGCTGAGTGCAGTTGTCGGTACTTTTACTGTTTTTAAAGAAAATGTTTCCACAGATGTAGGGGTTCTTGCTTCAGTGAAGCAAAACCCAACATCAGCTAAACATCCACACAAAGCTTTGTTTCTCCAAAAAAACCCAAAAAATAAAACAATGTCCAGCGAATAAGTACTCCAAAAAGAATAGATGTGACCAAAATGCAAACACGTAGCTTTTGAAACATCACGGCATCTTTGGCAGGTTATGCTGAATGTTTATGTGTGGCCATGCCTTCTTGTACAGGAGGTCTGCTCCGTGCTTACAGTGATTCAGCCGTTTTGCCGACTTCTGTTTTGACTTAACTCTTACCTTGGTCTAGCACGGTTTCCTTTTGTTCTGCCATCGCATCTTGACTGCAGCCAATGACTGCTCGCATATTAGATTTCTAAGTTCTTGAACCTTTGGTGCTTAAGTAAGGTGTTTTCCATCAGCATGGGTGCAGGTCAGAATCTCTGGATCGACTGTTTCAAGCAAGAAGCATTCCCAGGCTAAACTCCTGGAGTGTGTGGGAGTAGGATCTTTTCCCATCGTTGCATTTATCTTTGCATTTATTTTCCATCTTCCACTAGATTTTGGGACTGTCAAGACACTGAACATGCTAGCAGCGCTAATGCTAACAGCGCTAGCGCTAACAACGCTAATGGTGCTGTCGGTGCAGGCAACGGCGCATGCGCAGAGCCCACCATAGAACAGTGCCCTCTCATCATCACGGAGAGTGACGCGACGAGAGAGTTTAAAAGAGTGAATAGCAGGAAGGCGGCGGGATCAGACGGTATCTGCGGGAAAGTCCTCAAAGACTGCGCAGACCAGCTTGCCCCAGTATTCTCCGACAGCTTCAATTTCTCCCTGACGCTCGGTATCGTCCCATCCAGCATTAAGCGATCCACCATCGGCGCCGTCCCAAAGAAACCTCCACCCTCCGGCCTCGATGACTACCGCCCTGTTGCCCTCACATCAGTCGTGATGAAGTGCTTTGATAAGCTAGTCAGAGACTTCATCACCTCTTCATTGCCGGCCTCCATGGACCCACTGCAGTTTGCATACCGCCACAAACGCTCCACTGATGACGCAATTGCGCATCTGCTCCACACCACACTGACCCACCCGGACAAAAGGAGGGGTAATTATGTTAAAACGTTGTTTGTCGATTACAGTTCAGCATTTAACACTATCATCCCCTCCAAACTCACTACTAAGTTGGAGGATCTAGGACTGCATACATCCCTGTGCGACTGGCTTTCCATCTTCCTAACAGACAGACCACAATCAGTACGGGTGGGCAACTGTGTCTCATCCATCCTCACCCTCAGCATTGCAGCTCCTCAGGGTTGTGTCCTAAGCCCCCTGCTCTACTCACTGTAAACCTACGACTGCGCAACCACTTCCAGCTGCACCACCATTGTCAAGTTTGCTCACGATACCGTCGTCATGGGCCTAATCTCGGAAAACGATGAGAGGGCCTACCTGGAGGAGATTAAACACCGGGAAAACTGGTGCCAGGGAAACAATCTCCTCCTAAATGTCAGCAAGACAAAGCAGCTGATTGTGGACTGCAGCAAGAAGCAGGAGCGGCACTACCAACCTGTGAGGATCAATGGAACTACGGTGGAGAGAGTAGACAGGTCTTCTCTCTGTTGAAGTCAGGGAAGCGCTTTCGCTCCCTGAAGACCAATACAGAGAGACTGACGAGGGGCTTCTTCCCACAGGCCATTCGGGCCGTGAATCAGGGCAACTGATAATCTGTGGGGACCACCACCACCATGTGACTGTAAATTTGTCAATCGGAATTGTACATCGTGTATATACACTGTAGATTGTGTATATATACCTATTACACATACATTGTTATATACTCTTTGTATATATATATATTTCCTTATCCACCCTTGTTTCTTTCCTCAGTTTGGACAGAGCACTCACAAAAACATTTCACTGCGAGTTATACCGTGTATGATAATGTACTTGACAAATAAACCGAACTTGAACTTGAACTTGAAGCCTAACTCTTACAGATTGGTCAACGTTATCCAGAATTGAATTTAGGACACAATAGTGCACCATATGCGATATCCTAAGGGATAGAGCAGATGCAAGATTCGTGTAGCAGAGTGGCGCAGCGGAAGCGTGCTGGGCCCGTAACCCAGAGGTCGATGGATCGAAACCATTCTCTGCTAAAGGACCTTGTCTTATAATGTGCTGTATCACCTTAAAACATTTGCTGAGTGCAGTTGTCGGTACTTTTACTGTTTTTAAAGAAAATGTTTCCACAGATGTAGGGGTTCTTGCTTCAGTGAAGCAAAACCCAACATCAGCTAAACATCCACACAAAGCTTTGTTTCTCCAAAAAAACCCAAAAAATAAAACAATGTCCAGCGAATAAGTACTCCAAAAAGAATAGATGTGACCAAAATGCAAACACGTAGCTTTTGAAACATCACGGCATCTTTGGCAGGTTATGCTGAATGTTTATGTGTGGCCATGCCTTCTTGTACAGGAGGTCTGCTCCGTGCTTACAGTGATTCAGCCGTTTTGCCGACTTCTGTTTTGACTTAACTCTTACCTTGGTCTAGCACGGTTTCCTTTTGTTCTGCCATCGCATCTTGACTGCAGCCAATGACTGCTCGCATATTAGATTTCTAAGTTCTTGAACCTTTGGTGCTTAAGTAAGGTGTTTTCCATCAGCATGGGTGCAGGTCAGAATCTCTGGATCGACTGTTTCAAGCAAGAAGCATTCCCAGGCTAAACTCCTGGAGTGTGTGGGAGTAGGATCTTTTCCCATCGTTGCATTTATCTTTGCATTTATTTTCCATCTTCCACTAGATTTTGGGACTGTCAAGACACTGAACATGCTAGCAGCGCTAATGCTAACAGCGCTAGCGCTAACAACGCTAATGGTGCTGTCGGTGCAGGCAACGGCGCATGCGCAGAGCCCACCATAGAACAGTGCCCTCTCATCATCACGGAGAGTGACGCGACGAGAGAGTTTAAAAGAGTGAATAGCAGGAAGGCGGCGGGATCAGACGGTATCTGCGGGAAAGTCCTCAAAGACTGCGCAGACCAGCTTGCCCCAGTATTCTCCGACAGCTTCAATTTCTCCCTGACGCTCGGTATCGTCCCATCCAGCATTAAGCGATCCACCATCGGCGCCGTCCCAAAGAAACCTCCACCCTCCGGCCTCGATGACTACCGCCCTGTTGCCCTCACATCAGTCGTGATGAAGTGCTTTGATAAGCTAGTCAGAGACTTCATCACCTCTTCATTGCCGGCCTCCATGGACCCACTGCAGTTTGCATACCGCCACAAACGCTCCACTGATGACGCAATTGCGCATCTGCTCCACACCACACTGACCCACCCGGACAAAAGGAGGGGTAATTATGTTAAAACGTTGTTTGTCGATTACAGTTCAGCATTTAACACTATCATCCCCTCCAAACTCACTACTAAGTTGGAGGATCTAGGACTGCATACATCCCTGTGCGACTGGCTTTCCATCTTCCTAACAGACAGACCACAATCAGTACGGGTGGGCAACTGTGTCTCATCCATCCTCACCCTCAGCATTGCAGCTCCTCAGGGTTGTGTCCTAAGCCCCCTGCTCTACTCACTGTAAACCTACGACTGCGCAACCACTTCCAGCTGCACCACCATTGTCAAGTTTGCTCACGATACCGTCGTCATGGGCCTAATCTCGGAAAACGATGAGAGGGCCTACCTGGAGGAGATTAAACACCGGGAAAACTGGTGCCAGGGAAACAATCTCCTCCTAAATGTCAGCAAGACAAAGCAGCTGATTGTGGACTGCAGCAAGAAGCAGGAGCGGCACTACCAACCTGTGAGGATCAATGGAACTACGGTGGAGAGAGTAGACAGGTCTTCTCTCTGTTGAAGTCAGGGAAGCGCTTTCGCTCCCTGAAGACCAATACAGAGAGACTGACGAGGGGCTTCTTCCCACAGGCCATTCGGGCCGTGAATCAGGGCAACTGATAATCTGTGGGGACCACCACCACCATGTGACTGTAAATTTGTCAATTGGAATTGTACATCGTGTATATACACTGTAGATTGTGTATATATAACTATTACACATACATTGTTATATACTCTTTGTATATATATATATTTCCTTATCCACCCTTGTTTCTTTCCTCAGTTTGGACAGAGCACTCACAAAAACATTTCACTGCGAGTTATACCGTGTATGATAATGTACTTGACAAATAAACCGAACTTGAACTTGAACTTGAAGCCTAACTCTTACAGATTGGTCAACGTTATCCAGAATTGAATTTAGGACACAATAGTGCACCATATGCGATATCCTAAGGGATAGAGCAGATGCAAGATTCGTGTAGCAGAGTGGCGCAGCGGAAGCGTGCTGGGCCCATAACCCAGAGGTCGATGGATCGAAACCATTCTCTGCTAAAGGACCTTGTCTTATAATGTGCTGTATCACCTTAAAACATTTGCTGAGTGCAGTTGTCGGTACTTTTACTGTTTTTAAAGAAAATGTTTCCACAGATGTAGGGGTTCTTGCTTCAGTGAAGCAAAACCCAACATCAGCTAAACATCCACACAAAGCTTTGTTTCTCCAAAAAAACCCAAAAAATAAAACAATGTCCAGCGAATAAGTACTCCAAAAAGAATAGATGTGACCAAAATGCAAACACGTAGCTTTTGAAACATCACGGCATCTTTGGCAGGTTATGCTGAATGTTTATGTGTGGCCATGCCTTCTTGTACAGGAGGTCTGCTCCGTGCTTACAGTGATTCAGCCGTTTTGCCGACTTCTGTTTTGACTTAACTCTTACCTTGGTCTAGCACGGTTTCCTTTTGTTCTGCCATCGCATCTTGACTGCAGCCAATGACTGCTCGCATATTAGATTTCTAAGTTCTTGAACCTTTGGTGCTTAAGTAAGGTGTTTTCCATCAGCATGGGTGCAGGTCAGAATCTCTGGATCGACTGTTTCAAGCAAGAAGCATTCCCAGGCTAAACTCCTGGAGTGTGTGGGAGTAGGATCTTTTCCCATCGTTGCATTTATCTTTGCATTTATTTTCCATCTTCCACTAGATTTTGGGACTGTCAAGACACTGAACATGCTAGCAGCGCTAATGCTAACAGCGCTAGCGCTAACAACGCTAATGGTGCTGTCGGTGCAGGCAACGGCGCATGCGCAGAGCCCACCATAGAACAGTGCCCTCTCATCATCACGGAGAGTGACGCGACGAGAGAGTTTAAAAGAGTGAATAGCAGGAAGGCGGCGGGATCAGACGGTATCTGCGGGAAAGTCCTCAAAGACTGCGCAGACCAGCTTGCCCCAGTATTCTCCGACAGCTTCAATTTCTCCCTGACGCTCGGTATCGTCCCATCCAGCATTAAGCGATCCACCATCGGCGCCGTCCCAAAGAAACCTCCACCCTCCGGCCTCGATGACTACCGCCCTGTTGCCCTCACATCAGTCGTGATGAAGTGCTTTGATAAGCTAGTCAGAGACTTCATCACCTCTTCATTGCCGGCCTCCATGGACCCACTGCAGTTTGCATACCGCCACAAACGCTCCACTGATGACGCAATTGCGCATCTGCTCCACACCACACTGACCCACCCGGACAAAAGGAGGGGTAATTATGTTAAAACGTTGTTTGTCGATTACAGTTCAGCATTTAACACTATCATCCCCTCCAAACTCACTACTAAGTTGGAGGATCTAGGACTGCATACATCCCTGTGCGACTGGCTTTCCATCTTCCTAACAGACAGACCACAATCAGTACGGGTGGGCAACTGTGTCTCATCCATCCTCACCCTCAGCATTGCAGCTCCTCAGGGTTGTGTCCTAAGCCCCCTGCTCTACTCACTGTAAACCTACGACTGCGCAACCACTTCCAGCTGCACCACCATTGTCAAGTTTGCTCACGATACCGTCGTCATGGGCCTAATCTCGGAAAACGATGAGAGGGCCTACCTGGAGGAGATTAAACACCGGGAAAACTGGTGCCAGGGAAACAATCTCCTCCTAAATGTCAGCAAGACAAAGCAGCTGATTGTGGACTGCAGCAAGAAGCAGGAGCGGCACTACCAACCTGTGAGGATCAATGGAACTACGGTGGAGAGAGTAGACAGGTCTTCTCTCTGTTGAAGTCAGGGAAGCGCTTTCGCTCCCTGAAGACCAATACAGAGAGACTGACGAGGGGCTTCTTCCCACAGGCCATTCGGGCCGTGAATCAGGGCAACTGATAATCTGTGGGGACCACCACCACCATGTGACTGTAAATTTGTCAATTGGAATTGTACATCGTGTATATACACTGTAGATTGTGTATATATACCTATTACACATACATTGTTATATACTCTTTGTATATATATATATTTCCTTATCCACCCTTGTTTCTTTCCTCAGTTTGGACAGAGCACTCACAAAAACATTTCACTGCGAGTTATACCGTGTATGATAATGTACTTGACAAATAAACCGAACTTGAACTTGAACTTGAAGCCTAACTCTTACAGATTGGTCAACGTTATCCAGAATTGAATTTAGGACACAATAGTGCACCATATGCGATATCCTAAGGGATAGAGCAGATGCAAGATTCGTGTAGCAGAGTGGCGCAGCGGAAGCGTGCTGGGCCCATAACCCAGAGGTCGATGGATCGAAACCATTCTCTGCTAAAGGACCTTGTCTTATAATGTGCTGTATCACCTTAAAACATTTGCTGAGTGCAGTTGTCGGTACTTTTACTGTTTTTAAAGAAAATGTTTCCACAGATGTAGGGGTTCTTGCTTCAGTGAAGCAAAACCCAACATCAGCTAAACATCCACACAAAGCTTTGTTTCTCCAAAAAAACCCAAAAAATAAAACAATGTCCAGCGAATAAGTACTCCAAAAAGAATAGATGTGACCAAAATGCAAACACGTAGCTTTTGAAACATCACGGCATCTTTGGCAGGTTATGCTGAATGTTTATGTGTGGCCATGCCTTCTTGTACAGGAGGTCTGCTCCGTGCTTACAGTGATTCAGCCGTTTTGCCGACTTCTGTTTTGACTTAACTCTTACCTTGGTCTAGCACGGTTTCCTTTTGTTCTGCCATCGCATCTTGACTGCAGCCAATGACTGCTCGCATATTAGATTTCTAAGTTCTTGAACCTTTGGTGCTTAAGTAAGGTGTTTTCCATCAGCATGGGTGCAGGTCAGAATCTCTGGATCGACTGTTTCAAGCAAGAAGCATTCCCAGGCTAAACTCCTGGAGTGTGTGGGAGTAGGATCTTTTCCCATCGTTGCATTTATCTTTGCATTTATTTTCCATCTTCCACTAGATTTTGGGACTGTCAAGACACTGAACATGCTAGCAGCGCTAATGCTAACAGCGCTAGCGCTAACAACGCTAATGGTGCTGTCGGTGCAGGCAACGGCGCATGCGCAGAGCCCACCATAGAACAGTGCCCTCTCATCATCACGGAGAGTGACGCGACGAGAGAGTTTAAAAGAGTGAATAGCAGGAAGGCGGCGGGATCAGACGGTATCTGCGGGAAAGTCCTCAAAGACTGCGCAGACCAGCTTGCCCCAGTATTCTCCGACAGCTTCAATTTCTCCCTGACGCTCGGTATCGTCCCATCCAGCATTAAGCGATCCACCATCGGCGCCGTCCCAAAGAAACCTCCACCCTCCGGCCTCGATGACTACCGCCCTGTTGCCCTCACATCAGTCGTGATGAAGTGCTTTGATAAGCTAGTCAGAGACTTCATCACCTCTTCATTGCCGGCCTCCATGGACCCACTGCAGTTTGCATACCGCCACAAACGCTCCACTGATGACGCAATTGCGCATCTGCTCCACACCACACTGACCCACCCGGACAAAAGGAGGGGTAATTATGTTAAAACGTTGTTTGTCGATTACAGTTCAGCATTTAACACTATCATCCCCTCCAAACTCACTACTAAGTTGGAGGATCTAGGACTGCATACATCCCTGTGCGACTGGCTTTCCATCTTCCTAACAGACAGACCACAATCAGTACGGGTGGGCAACTGTGTCTCATCCATCCTCACCCTCAGCATTGCAGCTCCTCAGGGTTGTGTCCTAAGCCCCCTGCTCTACTCACTGTAAACCTACGACTGCGCAACCACTTCCAGCTGCACCACCATTGTCAAGTTTGCTGATGATACCGTCGTCATGGGCCTAATCTCGGAAAACGATGAGAGGGCCTACCTGGAGGAGATTAAACACCGGGAAAACTGGTGCCAGGGAAACAATCTCCTCCTAAATGTCAGCAAGACAAAGCAGCTGATTGTGGACTGCAGCAAGAAGCAGGAGCGGCACTACCAACCTGTGAGGATCAATGGAACTACGGTGGAGAGAGTAGACAGGTCTTCTCTCTGTTGAAGTCAGGGAAGCGCTTTCGCTCCCTGAAGACCAATACAGAGAGACTGACGAGGGGCTTCTTCCCACAGGCCATTCGGGCCGTGAATCAGGGCAACTGATAATCTGTGGGGACCACCACCACCATGTGACTGTAAATTTGTCAATTGGAATTGTACATCGTGTATATACACTGTAGATTGTGTATATATACCTATTACACATACATTGTTATATACTCTTTGTATATATATATATTTCCTTATCCACCCTTGTTTCTTTCCTCAGTTTGGACAGAGCACTCACAAAAACATTTCACTGCGAGTTATACCGTGTATGATAATGTACTTGACAAATAAACCGAACTTGAACTTGAACTTGAAGCCTAACTCTTACAGATTGGTCAACGTTATCCAGAATTGAATTTAGGACACAATAGTGCACCATATGCGATATCCTAAGGGATAGAGCAGATGCAAGATTCGTGTAGCAGAGTGGCGCAGCGGAAGCGTGCTGGGCCCATAACCCAGAGGTCGATGGATCGAAACCATTCTCTGCTAAAGGACCTTGTCTTATAATGTGCTGTATCACCTTAAAACATTTGCTGAGTGCAGTTGTCGGTACTTTTACTGTTTTTAAAGAAAATGTTTCCACAGATGTAGGGGTTCTTGCTTCAGTGAAGCAAAACCCAACATCAGCTAAACATCCACACAAAGCTTTGTTTCTCCAAAAAACCCCAAAAAATAAAACAATGTCCAGCGAATAAGTACTCCAAAAAGAATAGATGTGACCAAAATGCAAACACGTAGCTTTTGAAACATCACGGCATCTTTGGCAGGTTATGCTGAATGTTTATGTGTGGCCATGCCTTCTTGTACAGGAGGTCTGCTCCGTGCTTACAGTGATTCAGCCGTTTTGCCGACTTCTGTTTTGACTTAACTCTTACCTTGGTCTAGCACGGTTTCCTTTTGTTCTGCCATCGCATCTTGACTGCAGCCAATGACTGCTCGCATATTAGATTTCTAAGTTCTTGAACCTTTGGTGCTTAAGTAAGGTGTTTTCCATCAGCATGGGTGCAGGTCAGAATCTCTGGATCGACTGTTTCAAGCAAGAAGCATTCCCAGGCTAAACTCCTGGAGTGTGTGGGAGTAGGATCTTTTCCCATCGTTGCATTTATCTTTGCATTTATTTTCCATCTTCCACTAGATTTTGGGACTGTCAAGACACTGAACATGCTAGCAGCGCTAATGCTAACAGCGCTAGCGCTAACAACGCTAATGGTGCTGTCGGTGCAGGCAACGGCGCATGCGCAGAGCCCACCATAGAACAGTGCCCTCTCATCATCACGGAGAGTGACGCGACGAGAGAGTTTAAAAGAGTGAATAGCAGGAAGGCGGCGGGATCAGACGGTATCTGCGGGAAAGTCCTCAAAGACTGCGCAGACCAGCTTGCCCCAGTATTCTCCGACAGCTTCAATTTCTCCCTGACGCTCGGTATCGTCCCATCCAGCATTAAGCGATCCACCATCGGCGCCGTCCCAAAGAAACCTCCACCCTCCGGCCTCGATGACTACCGCCCTGTTGCCCTCACATCAGTCGTGATGAAGTGCTTTGAAAAGCTAGTCAGAGACTTCATCACCTCTTCATTGCCGGCCTCCATGGACCCACTGCAGTTTGCATACCGCCACAAACGCTCCACTGATGACGCAATTGCGCATCTGCTCCACACCACACTGACCCACCTGGACAAAAGGAGGGGTAATTATGTTAAAACGTTGTTTGTCGATTACAGTTCAGCATTTAACACTATCATCCCCTCCAAACTCACTACTAAGTTGGAGGATCTAGGACTGCATACATCCCTGTGCGACTGGTTGTCCAACTTCCTAACAGACAGACCACAATCAGTACGGGTGGGCAACTGTGTCTCATCCATCCTCACCCTCAGCATTGCAGCTCCTCAGGGTTGTGTCCTAAGCCCCCTGCTCTACTCACTGTAAACCTACGACTGCGCAGCCACTTCCAGCTCCACCATCATTGTCAAGTTTGCTGATGATACCGTCGTCATGGGCCTAATTTCGGAAAACGATGAGAGGGCCTACCTGGAGGAGATTAAACACCGGGAAAACTGGTGCCAGGGAAACAATCTCCTCCTAAATGTCAGCAAGACAAAGCAGCTGATTGTGGACTGCAGCAAGAAGCAGGAGCGGCACTACCAACCTGTGAGGATCAATGGAACTACGGTGGAGAGAGTAGACAGGTCTTCTCTCTGTTGAAGTCAGGGAAGCGCTTTCGCTCCCTGAAGACCAATACAGAGAGACTGACGAGGGGCTTCTTCCCACAGGCCATTCGGGCCGTGAATCAGGGCAACTGATAATCTGTGGGGACCACCACCACCATGTGACTGTAAATTTGTCAATTGGAATTGTACATCGTGTATATACACTGTAGATTGTGTATATATACCTATTACACATACATTGTTATATACTCTTTGTATATATATATATTTCCTTATCCACCCTTGTTTCTTTCCTCAGTTTGGACAGAGCACTCACAAAAACATTTCACTGCGAGTTATACCGTGTATGATAATGTACTTGACAAATAAACCGAACTTGAACTTGAACTTGAAGCCTAACTCTTACAGATTGGTCAACGTTATCCAGAATTGAATTTAGGACACAATAGTGCACCATATGCGATATCCTAAGGGATAGAGCAGATGCAAGATTCGTGTAGCAGAGTGGCGCAGCGGAAGCGTGCTGGGCCCATAACCCAGAGGTCGATGGATCGAAACCATTCTCTGCTAAAGGACCTTGTCTTATAATGTGCTGTATCACCTTAAAACATTTGCTGAGTGCAGTTGTCGGTACTTTTACTGTTTTTAAAGAAAATGTTTCCACAGATGTAGGGGTTCTTGCTTCAGTGAAGCAAAACCCAACATCAGCTAAACATCCACACAAAGCTTTGTTTCTCCAAAAAAACCCCAAAAAATAAAACAATGTCCAGCGAATAAGTACTCCAAAAAGAATAGATGTGACCAAAATGCAAACACGTAGCTTTTGAAACATCACGGCATCTTTGGCAGGTTATGCTGAATGTTTATGTGTGGCCATGCCTTCTTGTACAGGAGGTCTGCTCCGTGCTTACAGTGATTCAGCCGTTTTGCCGACTTCTGTTTTGACTTAACTCTTACCTTGGTCTAGCACGGTTTCCTTTTGTTCTGCCATCGCATCTTGACTGCAGCCAATGACTGCTCGCATATTAGATTTCTAAGTTCTTGAACCTTTGGTGCTTAAGTAAGGTGTTTTCCATCAGCATGGGTGCAGGTCAGAATCTCTGGATCGACTGTTTCAAGCAAGAAGCATTCCCAGGCTAAACTCCTGGAGTGTGTGGGAGTAGGATCTTTTCCCATCGTTGCATTTATCTTTGCATTTATTTTCCATCTTCCACTAGATTTTGGGACTGTCAAGACACTGAACATGCTAGCAGCGCTAATGCTAACAGCGCTAGCGCTAACAACGCTAATGGTGCTGTCGGTGCAGGCAACGGCGCATGCGCAGAGCCCACCATAGAACAGTGCCCTCTCATCATCACGGAGAGTGACGCGACGAGAGAGTTTAAAAGAGTGAATAGCAGGAAGGCGGCGGGATCAGACGGTATCTGCGGGAAAGTCCTCAAAGACTGCGCAGACCAGCTTGCCCCAGTATTCTCCGACAGCTTCAATTTCTCCCTGACGCTCGGTATCGTCCCATCCAGCATTAAGCGATCCACCATCGGCGCCGTCCCAAAGAAACCTCCACCCTCCGGCCTCGATGACTACCGCCCTGTTGCCCTCACATCAGTCGTGATGAAGTGCTTTGATAAGCTAGTCAGAGACTTCATCACCTCTTCATTGCCGGCCTCCATGGACCCACTGCAGTTTGCATACCGCCACAAACGCTCCACTGATGACGCAATTGCGCATCTGCTCCACACCACACTGACCCACCCGGACAAAAGGAGGGGTAATTATGTTAAAACGTTGTTTGTCGATTACAGTTCAGCATTTAACACTATCATCCCCTCCAAACTCACTACTAAGTTGGAGGATCTAGGACTGCATACATCCCTGTGCGACTGGCTTTCCATCTTCCTAACAGACAGACCACAATCAGTACGGGTGGGCAACTGTGTCTCATCCATCCTCACCCTCAGCATTGCAGCTCCTCAGGGTTGTGTCCTAAGCCCCCTGCTCTACTCACTGTAAACCTACGACTGCGCAACCACTTCCAGCTGCACCACCATTGTCAAGTTTGCTCACGATACCGTCGTCATGGGCCTAATCTCGGAAAACGATGAGAGGGCCTACCTGGAGGAGATTAAACACCGGGAAAACTGGTGCCAGGGAAACAATCTCCTCCTAAATGTCAGCAAGACAAAGCAGCTGATTGTGGACTGCAGCAAGAAGCAGGAGCGGCACTACCAACCTGTGAGGATCAATGGAACTACGGTGGAGAGAGTAGACAGGTCTTCTCTCTGTTGAAGTCAGGGAAGCGCTTTCGCTCCCTGAAGACCAATACAGAGAGACTGACGAGGGGCTTCTTCCCACAGGCCATTCGGGCCGTGAATCAGGGCAACTGATAATCTGTGGGGACCACCACCACCATGTGACTGTAAATTTGTCAATCGGAATTGTACATCGTGTATATACACTGTAGATTGTGTATATATAACTATTACACATACATTGTTATATACTCTTTGTATATATATATATTTCCTTATCCACCCTTGTTTCTTTCCTCAGTTTGGACAGAGCACTCACAAAAACATTTCACTGCGAGTTATACCGTGTATGATAATGTACTTGACAAATAAACCGAACTTGAACTTGAACTTGAAGCCTAACTCTTACAGATTGGTCAACGTTATCCAGAATTGAATTTAGGACACAATAGTGCACCATATGCGATATCCTAAGGGATAGAGCAGATGCAAGATTCGTGTAGCAGAGTGGCGCAGCGGAAGCGTGCTGGGCCCATAACCCAGAGGTCGATGGATCGAAACCATTCTCTGCTAAAGGACCTTGTCTTATAATGTGCTGTATCACCTTAAAACATTTGCTGAGTGCAGTTGTCGGTACTTTTACTGTTTTTAAAGAAAATGTTTCCACAGATGTAGGGGTTCTTGCTTCAGTGAAGCAAAACCCAACATCAGCTAAACATCCACACAAAGCTTTGTTTCTCCAAAAAAACCCAAAAAATAAAACAATGTCCAGCGAATAAGTACTCCAAAAAGAATAGATGTGACCAAAATGCAAACACGTAGCTTTTGAAACATCACGGCATCTTTGGCAGGTTATGCTGAATGTTTATGTGTGGCCATGCCTTCTTGTACAGGAGGTCTGCTCCGTGCTTACAGTGATTCAGCCGTTTTGCCGACTTCTGTTTTGACTTAACTCTTACCTTGGTCTAGCACGGTTTCCTTTTGTTCTGCCATCGCATCTTGACTGCAGCCAATGACTGCTCGCATATTAGATTTCTAAGTTCTTGAACCTTTGGTGCTTAAGTAAGGTGTTTTCCATCAGCATGGGTGCAGGTCAGAATCTCTGGATCGACTGTTTCAAGCAAGAAGCATTCCCAGGCTAAACTCCTGGAGTGTGTGGGAGTAGGATCTTTTCCCATCGTTGCATTTATCTTTGCATTTATTTTCCATCTTCCACTAGATTTTGGGACTGTCAAGACACTGAACATGCTAGCAGCGCTAATGCTAACAGCGCTAGCGCTAACAACGCTAATGGTGCTGTCGGTGCAGGCAACGGCGCATGCGCAGAGCCCACCATAGAACAGTGCCCTCTCATCATCACGGAGAGTGACGCGACGAGAGAGTTTAAAAGAGTGAATAGCAGGAAGGCGGCGGGATCAGACGGTATCTGCGGGAAAGTCCTCAAAGACTGCGCAGACCAGCTTGCCCCAGTATTCTCCGACAGCTTCAATTTCTCCCTGACGCTCGGTATCGTCCCATCCAGCATTAAGCGATCCACCATCGGCGCCGTCCCAAAGAAACCTCCACCCTCCGGCCTCGATGACTACCGCCCTGTTGCCCTCACATCAGTCGTGATGAAGTGCTTTGATAAGCTAGTCAGAGACTTCATCACCTCTTCATTGCCGGCCTCCATGGACCCACTGCAGTTTGCATACCGCCACAAACGCTCCACTGATGACGCAATTGCGCATCTGCTCCACACCACACTGACCCACCCGGACAAAAGGAGGGGTAATTATGTTAAAACGTTGTTTGTCGATTACAGTTCAGCATTTAACACTATCATCCCCTCCAAACTCACTACTAAGTTGGAGGATCTAGGACTGCATACATCCCTGTGCGACTGGCTTTCCATCTTCCTAACAGACAGACCACAATCAGTACGGGTGGGCAACTGTGTCTCATCCATCCTCACCCTCAGCATTGCAGCTCCTCAGGGTTGTGTCCTAAGCCCCCTGCTCTACTCACTGTAAACCTACGACTGCGCAACCACTTCCAGCTGCACCACCATTGTCAAGTTTGCTCACGATACCGTCGTCATGGGCCTAATCTCGGAAAACGATGAGAGGGCCTACCTGGAGGAGATTAAACACCGGGAAAACTGGTGCCAGGGAAACAATCTCCTCCTAAATGTCAGCAAGACAAAGCAGCTGATTGTGGACTGCAGCAAGAAGCAGGAGCGGCACTACCAACCTGTGAGGATCAATGGAACTACGGTGGAGAGAGTAGACAGGTCTTCTCTCTGTTGAAGTCAGGGAAGCGCTTTCGCTCCCTGAAGACCAATACAGAGAGACTGACGAGGGGCTTCTTCCCACAGGCCATTCGGGCCGTGAATCAGGGCAACTGATAATCTGTGGGGACCACCACCACCATGTGACTGTAAATTTGTCAATTGGAATTGTACATCGTGTATATACACTGTAGATTGTGTATATATACCTATTACACATACATTGTTATATACTCTTTGTATATATATATATTTCCTTATCCACCCTTGTTTCTTTCCTCAGTTTGGACAGAGCACTCACAAAAACATTTCACTGCGAGTTATACCGTGTATGATAATGTACTTGACAAATAAACCGAACTTGAACTTGAACTTGAAGCCTAACTCTTACAGATTGGTCAACGTTATCCAGAATTGAATTTAGGACACAATAGTGCACCATATGCGATATCCTAAGGGATAGAGCAGATGCAAGATTCGTGTAGCAGAGTGGCGCAGCGGAAGCGTGCTGGGCCCATAACCCAGAGGTCGATGGATCGAAACCATTCTCTGCTAAAGGACCTTGTCTTATAATGTGCTGTATCACCTTAAAACATTTGCTGAGTGCAGTTGTCGGTACTTTTACTGTTTTTAAAGAAAATGTTTCCACAGATGTAGGGGTTCTTGCTTCAGTGAAGCAAAACCCAACATCAGCTAAACATCCACACAAAGCTTTGTTTCTCCAAAAAAACCCAAAAAATAAAACAATGTCCAGCGAATAAGTACTCCAAAAAGAATAGATGTGACCAAAATGCAAACACGTAGCTTTTGAAACATCACGGCATCTTTGGCAGGTTATGCTGAATGTTTATGTGTGGCCATGCCTTCTTGTACAGGAGGTCTGCTCCGTGCTTACAGTGATTCAGCCGTTTTGCCGACTTCTGTTTTGACTTAACTCTTACCTTGGTCTAGCACGGTTTCCTTTTGTTCTGCCATCGCATCTTGACTGCAGCCAATGACTGCTCGCATATTAGATTTCTAAGTTCTTGAACCTTTGGTGCTTAAGTAAGGTGTTTTCCATCAGCATGGGTGCAGGTCAGAATCTCTGGATCGACTGTTTCAAGCAAGAAGCATTCCCAGGCTAAACTCCTGGAGTGTGTGGGAGTAGGATCTTTTCCCATCGTTGCATTTATCTTTGCATTTATTTTCCATCTTCCACTAGATTTTGGGACTGTCAAGACACTGAATATGCTAGCAGCGCTAATGCTAACAGCGCTAGCGCTATCAACACTAATGGTGCTGTCGGTGCAGGCAACGGCGCATGCGCAGAGCCCACCATAGAACAGTGCCCTCTCATCATCACGGAGAGTGACGCGACGAGAGAGTTTAAAAGAGTGAATAGCAGGAAGGCGGCGGGATCAGACCGTATCTGCGGGAGAGTCCTCAAAGACTGCGCAGACCAGCTTGCCCCAGTATTCACCGACATCTTCAATTTCTCCCTGACGCTCGGTATCGTCCCATCCAGCTTTAAGCTATCCACCATCGGCCCCGTCCCAAAGAAACCTCCACCCTCGATGAGTACCGCCCTGTTGCCCTCACATCAGTCGTGATGAAGTGCTTTGAAAAGCTAGTCAGAGACTTCATCACCTCTTCATTGCCGGCCTCCATGGACCCACTGCAGTTTGCATACCGCCACAACCGCTCCAGTGATGACGCAATTGTGCATCTGCTCCACATCACACTGACCCACCTGGACAAAAGGAGGGGTAATTATGTTAAAACGTTGTTTGTCGATTACAGTTCAGCATTTAACACTATCATCCCCTCCAAACTCACTACTAAGTTGGAGGATCTAGGACTGCATACATCCCTGTGCGACTGGTTGTCCAACTTCCTAACAGACAGACCACAATCAGTACGGGTGGGCAACTGTGTCTCATCCATCCTCACCCTCAGCATTGCAGCTCCTCAGGGTTGTGTCCTAAGCCCCCTGCTCTACTCACTGTAAACCTACGACTGCGCAGCCACTTCCAGCTCCACCACCATTGTCAAGTTTGCTGATGATACCGTCGTCATGGGCCTAATTTCGGAAAACGATGAGAGGGCCTACCTGGAGGAGATTAAACACCGGGAAAACTGGTGCCAGGGAAATAATCTCCTCCTAAATGTCAGCAAGACAAAGCAGCTGATTGTGGACTGCAGCAAGAAGCAGGAGCGGCACTACCAACCTGTGAGGATCAATGGAACTAGAGTAGACAGTTTCAGGTACCTTGGAGTTCACATCTCGCAGGACCTGTCCTGGTCCCGCCACACCAACTCCCTGGCAAAGAAGGCTCGTCAGCGTCTTTTCCATCTCAGACGCCTAAGAGACTTCAGACTGCCCTCCAAGGTACTGCAGAACATCTGCACCTGCACTATCGGGAACATCCTCACGGGGAACATCACAGTCTGGTTTGGGAACAGCACCAAGCAGGACAGACAAGCACTCCAGAGGGTGCTGCGTTCAGCAGATCGCATCACTCATACGGAACCTCCTGACCTGCAGACCATCTATTACAAGCGGTGCCAGACCAAGGCCAGGAGGATTGTGAAGGACTCCACCCATCCCAACAATAGGGTCTTCTCTCTGTTGAAGTCAGGGAAGCGCTTTCGCTCCCTGAGGACCAATACAGAGAGACTGACGAGGGGCTTCTTCCCACAGGCCATTCGGGCCGTGAATCAGGGCAACTGAAACTGTGGGGACCACCACCACCATGTGACTGTAAATTTGTCAATTGGAATTGTACATCGTGTATATACACTGTAGATTGTGTATATATACCTATTACACATACATTGTTATATACTCTTTGTATATATATATATTTCCTTATGCACCCTTGTTTCTTTCCTCAGTTTGGACAAAGCACTCACAAAAACAAAAAAAGACATACAAAACACAGCTGTGTGAGAGCTAATGCTCTAAAGCGAAAGCTCTAAAGTGGTAGACTGGCTCTGCTCCTTATATCTAAACTTCACATCCTGGAAGGGATGTCCTATCATCCTGTTTACCCATTTCCTGCTCCTTATCCCGCTATACACTTCTGCACATATCAGGATGCTCTGTTCCACCAGGACAGACACAGTTTGCTAGTTCCTCTTTATCAGCATTAGTCGCACGACACATGCAAGATCACGACGCAGCTGATTCAGCAGTCGTTTTGTTCACACAATATACAAAGACAGAATGTGCAGACTAAACTATTCATATAGGATTACATAGAGAAAGGATTAACATGATTATATATGAATCACATGATAATACATGATCGAATAATAATTTCCATCACACTAGAAACAGACCTCCAGGCCCAAGAGGTCACACAGTCATGCCCAGCAAAGTAGTGCTGGGCCTGGGCACACTTGACGCAGTTTGACTCTTTAATCAAAATTAGAAACAGACCTCCAAGCCCAAGAGGTCACACATTCATGTCCAGAAAAGTAGCGCTGGGCTTTGGCACACTTCACGCAGTTTGCCCCTTTAAATAAAACTAGAAACAGACTTCCTGGCCCAAGCAGTCACACAGTCATGCCCAGCAAAGTAGCTCTGGGCCTGGGCACACTTCACGCAGTTTGACCCTTTTTGGCAGATTTCACCACGTTATTACGAACGTGGATACGTTATCTTATAATTATAAGCAGTGTGATAGGTGAAGCTAAGTGAAGCACATGTGCAGAATTTCTAACAATAGCCTGTTTTGTATAGCCTGGCTAACTGACCAATCAGTGAAATTAAATGTGGTTGCTGAGCCTGTTGCAGCTGGGTCAATTTAATTTGATTTCATTGTGTTTAATTTTAAACTCAGCTGCGTGCCATGAGACACAAGTTTATCTGAGCATTTTTTGTTTTAATGCCGGCTTAACCTAGCCATGTTTTACAGTTATCTTGAAATAATTAAGGTTCATCGCTAGAGGGTGCTGTTCATCTTTTTTTTTCTTTTTCTTTTTTGTATTATTGATCAGGAAAAAACTATAAAATAGATGAAGTGGACGTTTTCTATGTATCATATGGAATTTGAGTAGATGAGTGAATGTTACTATGTAAATGTATAAGAATTTGTGCATAAGATTATTATGAGATTATTTATAATCAAACGACTACACTGTACAACCACATCTTCCCTTTATTTACATATTATACAGATATTTACAGATATTTATATTTTACTTACAGAGCAGCTCCTCATTGGCTTGGCTCAGAAGCTTCTTTTCAATGTCCTCTTTCTCCAGGTACTCCTGCAGGTTAGGCATCTCCTCCGCCAACCGCCTGAGGGCAGAAGAGACGTGGTGTGAAGCGTAGCCTGCTGTTAAAGGCTACAGATATAGTACATTTGTGAGGCTAACAGCGCTTATTATATGAAGCCTTATAGAGGTCATATGGAATGATCTCATTCGATCAACCCTAATGTAACCCTTACAAACTTTCATGAACTCATTTGAATAACACTACCATAGCCCTTAAGAACTTTCCTAAAATGTTTTAAGATGTTCTGAACAGATTATCTCTTAAAGGTTAAATCCCTTGCAGGTCTTAGTCCTGCTCATCCCACATGCTGATGTGTGAGTGAAACAGTGCATAGGTGTAGAGACCTGGACTTGGCGAGATGCAGGCCTATCCTCTCAGTCTGGTGCTATTCTGTTACTAGAGGACCTGAACACGCTTCTCCAACAGCACGTTCTTCTGGGCCTGATGACAACGTGCACACACATGCACACGCACACACACGGGCACACGTACAGACATACAGATACTGTTTAATTTCTTCACATCTGTAGATACACTAGCATAAGTTGATATATACGTTTATGAGTTTGATTATGAGCTGATTTCAACTTGACAGGTACAGAGTATATAGTATACATAGAGAGTGCATAGTTTTACCAAATTGAGTGCTACAGATTCTTGTGATGAAAGGTGACAAACCCAGCAATATGAAGAAAACAAGTACTGGGTTAGTCCCTTAAAGGTTTAAAGGAGTCTCCCTTAAAGGTCTTAGTCCTGAATGTGTACTGACGTTATAAGTGAAAGGTGGAGGTACTGGTGGATGTGTACTGACACTATAAGGGATCTCTACCTGCAGTGACAGTCTGAGCTTCTCAAGTTCTTCCTCCAGAGATTTCTTCTCCTGTTCACAGGCTATTTTCATATCTGCCAGAGCAAGTATCATTACTGCTGGATATATATATATATATACACACACACAACACAGATTGTATATACTACATAATTACTACTGGATATATAAAATATAATATATATAGTACTATACATATATTAGTATCACTTTTATTGAAGCCTAAAGGCTAACATTCATTATTAGTTATGTTAGTATTATTGCATTTCTATAGTACTTACTCTTGATGGACCTGTTATGCTCCTCCTCCTCCTGCTGTTTCTGCAGGAGCTCTGTCTCCTCCTGCTGCTTGTGTTTCAGCATCTCCTGAAGAACCTGCAGCTCCTTCTGCTTCTGCAACCTCAACTCCTTCAGCTGCTCCAACAAACTGTTCTCCAACTCCTCCTTCTCACACCGCAAACACTCCAATCGGGCCACAGGCCCCACTAGTGACACAGAACCACACACACACACACACACACAGAGAGAGAGAGAGAGAGAGAGACAAACAGAAAGACACACAGACATATGAAATTAGAAAGCCATATAGTGTAGAAATAGATTGATATTATTCAGGGACCTCATTTATAAAACTTTGTGGATTCCAAAGTGAAAGTGTGTGTATTCTGCACAAATAACAGGAAATGGTATATACCCCCCAAAAACTTAGATTTCTAAAGCCTCGAGTATGAAATTAAAGTGAAATTAAATGTGGTTGCTGAGCCTGTTGCAGCTGGGTCAATTTAATTTGATTCCTACGAAATGTTATGTTGATAAATTTTAAGAATATTTAATGCCGTAATGTCTGTAGGATCTGTGGAGGGGCTGTCATGTGTATGTAGTTTATGGGGATATTCTGTCATGAACTATTAATACTAGCACAGTTATGTAAATTTTGTAAAAATCCTATCTCCAAGTTGTGCTTCTCTTTTTTCTATATGTAGTTGTGTTCTTTATACTGTTTATAAGATAGTCTGCATATTTCTAAATGAAAAGAAAACGAAGTGCTCAAGTGAAATTAGTGTGATAAAGTTCCCACCTATTATGTCTTAAAGACAATTATCACCTATCCACCTAACCCTAACTCTAATCCCCAAATACCAATATGCTTTTGTGTTCAAGATGTTTTATTTCCCTCTTTTTCCTTTTTGTTTACTATATTGAATTGGTTCTCAGGTAAATGCCTGACTCAAAGCCTTAGACTGAGACAAAGATCCATGAATATGCATGAACAGATCTGCTGAGCCTTTTCTTCTTGTGCTGCCCTGAGATCAGTAGTTAGAAACTGATTTCAGCAGTCAGTTCAAATTGACAAGAAGTAACTTCAAGTCTACAATCTCTCATGAGAAGAATAGCATCTTATATTTTATTTTAATTTTCTCTTCACTATTCTGTCAATTTAAAATAATCTTTTGTCATTGGTAGAATTGGGATTAGTTCTGTTTGGGTGACAGTAATTAGTTTTAATAGAGCCAGCTGCAAACCTAGGTTTAAAGTAGTCTGAGGAGATGCTCAGATGGCTATACACCTGTGTGCTTCTTGGGACATCAACCTCAGGGACTTTAGCAAGGTATAGGTGCAGTCCAAACAAATCAGAGCAGCCTGTCTTGGAACAACTTGGGCAAGGAAGTAGGGTTGCTGGCAGCATAGAGGAAAGTTTGGGAGTACGTGTGTCAGTCAAGAATTTTTCACGCCGAAGCTCTAACCGATTTTTTCGTAAGATTTGTCTTTTGCAGTGGGGGGTGTTCTGTCACGTTCACCCATCCTGGGTGTCCCAGTTCCCACAGCAACGCCAGTAAGTTTTTGCTTCCTGGTTTTGTGGCTCTGTCCTCTGTCCACACATGCTCCTCAGCAAAGGTTAATCTAGCCTTTTGGTCAAGCGGCTTGGTCAATGCAGCGTGGGCTTTCAGTCCAAATGCTTTAATCATCAAGACACTGTATGACGAAACAGATCCTTACCCTGTTCAGTGCTGAACTAGAGAGCAATTCCAGCTGCAGTGTTGAACCGATTACCCATGGAGATTCTCTGCATTATCTTGTCCTCTCTTACATTTGTCTTTCGTGGGTGACGAGCCTTCTTGGGGGACTTGAATGAGTTTGTGATGTTGTAAAGGTGCAATATTTTAGAAATCACAGACTTGCAATGACCAACTTCTCTTGCTATGGCTGATAGTCACCCCTTTGGCCTTCATCTGGACAACCTGCTACCGGAGGGTTTCAGTCACTTTGGAACGGCTCACCACCTTGCAAAGTCAGCGAAAACTGGAAAGTTAGGCTGCCAGTTAAATAGGGTTTGTCAGATAATTAAGGAAATTAGCACCAGGTGCCAGATTAACACCAATAACTTGCAGGTATCTGAAAGTGTTCTCCAAATTTGATCCGTGTCCTTTTTCAATTATCTCATTTAGGTTTTTTATACTGTGCTTTAGAATGTATACAACTCATGAAATGAGCTTAAAATACTGCTCTTTTACTCCTGTTAGGATAAATTCACATAGGACTACACAGTGGCCTTGACATTTAGGTAATTGTGTGTTGTTCTCTAGTTTTGATCGGAAGTGTATACACACATGTTCTGGAAGTCCTCCAACTAAGAGTATAACAGAATGAATGACAATAATAAACACTTTGTATGGAGACAGTGAGATGTAAAAACCACAGATAGGGTAATAAATCAAACTTTTACCACATGTGAGCTGGATAGTGTCTGCTGAAACATGGCCTACTACAAAGGTCATGTTGGCTAATTTGAAAGAGAATGATATGGTTTGGGTTTAATGTGGTAATGCATATGTTTTAATGTGGTGATGTCTGTTTTAATGTCTTACTAGCTGTGCATAATGTTGTAATGTCTAGAGAGCAGACTGCTGGTCATTGTTTCCTCTGGCAAAGCTGAATTTAGGACAGTCCTTAAGTACAGGTGTTCTGTATCCTGGTTATCCTATTCAACCCAGGAAAATGGTCATTTCTAGCACAAGCAAGAGTGATAGCCACCATTAGATATACAGAACATGCCGATAATTGTCAGATGGGTTTGTGTTATGTACTATGATAGAAACGCCTGCAGTCAACCGCAGCCTCCAGCACAGCTCCTCGTTGGTTTGGCTCACATGCTTCTCCTTTCTCTCTTTCTCCAGGTACTCCTGCAGGTTATCGTTCTCCTCCGCCAACCGCCTGAGGGCAGAAGAGACGTGGTGTGATGCGTAGCCTGTTGTTAAAGGCTACAGATATAGTACATCTGCAAAGCTAACAGATTTTATGATATGAAGGCTTATAGAGGTCATTTGAAATGATCTCATTTCATCAACCCTAATGAACTTTAATGAACTCATTTAAATTACATTAATGTAGCCCTTAAGAACTTTCCTAGAATCATTTAGGATGTTCTGAACAGATAATCCCTTAAAGGTTAAATCCCTTAAAGGTCTTAGTCCTGCTCATCCCACATGCTGATGTGTGAGTGAAACAGTGCAGAGGTGTAGAGACCTGGACTTGGTGAGATGCAGGCCTATCCTTGAAAATTTATTCACTTTCTTATTATTATTAAAAATTATTAGCACTATCAATGACCAGGTTCTGTGATTTTTTTTACACCCCCTGTATTTCACTGTCACATGGAATAGAGGGTGTGTGTATGATGTTAACGATCTTAGCCCATGGGTGCTGTGATATCAGTTACACTGGCCTGAACACATTCAGTTTAAAATCCTCCTCCTTACATTCAAAGCTCAGGATTCTGATGCTGAACTCCTACACCCATACACTCAGTCTTCTGATACTGAACTCCTACACCTGTACTGCTCCACCCATACCCTTCAGTCTTCTGATGCTGAACTCCTACACCCGTACTGCCCCACCCATACACTTCAGTCTTCTGATACTGAACTCCTACACCCGTACTGCTCCACCCGTACACTCAGTCTTCTGATGCTGAACTCCTACACCCGTACTGCCCCACCCATACACTCAGGATTCTGATGCTGAACTCCTACACCCATACTGCTCCACGCATACACTTAGTCTTCTGATGCAGGTCTCCTTTCCATCCTCAGGTTCAGGTTGGTGTCTGTAGAAGGCAGATCCTTTAGTGTCATGCCACCAAAATTATGGAACACGACCTCAATCTCTCTGTCTCTGCTCTTAACTTTCCTCAACTTCAAAGACACCTCCCATGGTTCGATGTGTTTGTTATTGTTATTATTATTATTATTATTATTATTATTATTATTATTATTATTATTATTATTAATGATGATGTGCAGATCGTTTAGATTGTTTGATTATGCCTTACCTGTTCCTACTCTGTGGAGATCTTCTTATACGTCGCACTGATCCTCTCGACCCAAACAGCTTCGTTTTGTGTTCTTCACTCGGGTAATATTTATTCAGGTGTGATGGAGAACATTGTAGAACAACACAGCCAGTGTTTTAAAGAAAGCATGTATTTATGAGAAAACATTTATTCAAAAACACCTACAATACCTGTTAATACACAAATTCACACCGAATATTAGTTTTCTAGTCTAGTAACAGCGATCTACAACAGAAGACATGTCTACAGGTTCACAGTAGATATTTGGTTCAGACCAAAACATGCAAACTTTTTACATGGAAAAAAAACCCCACATGACGTTTGTGCATTTGAAGAAAATCATTCAGAAATTTCAGAGTTTATAGCTTGACTTTTTAAGATGGTTAATTACTTAAATTACACAAGTTTCAGGAAGTATTCATGTTTTTGTTGTTTGTTTGTTTGTAAATATTGTTTGTGGTCTTGTCCTCCTTTTTGGAGATAGTCATTACCACATTGCCTCATTCTCTAGTATGCCTGGCAGGATTGGCTTCACACTGCATTATGTGGCCCCTCCCATTTCGGATATGAACATTTCTAAAGGTTATTTTGGGAACGCAGCAGAAACCTCGTGTCTCTTTCCCGACTTGGATTGAAGCTCATTTCACACACGTCAAGCTTATGGACACTTTTGTGCTATTCCTAAGCAAATCCCAGGTTCCATTGTGTCCAAGATCGTTTACCACTTCCTGATTCATCTAAAGAACGGCCATTAGGTGGCACCAGAAATATTGTGCTTTATTTTATTTTATTTTTTTTAAAGGCTCTGTGTACAGATATATACTTAAGAGTCCCTGTGGTTAAAGCCTCCACTTTAAGTGTTAAAAGTTGAAATTAGCATCACGACAAGTGATTGTGTCGACGGACATCAAAGCTGATGTGTAAGATTATGAATAATGGACATTTCAACTTTCAGCTTCTGTGGTGTTTTCCTTTTTTTTGCTATTTTATTCAAATCTGACTCCCTGCCTCCTCAGCCATCATCTACCTTGGCAGCAAAACGTCATGCTGTGCAGCTCTAAGCGGTCACACGGACCACCTCGGGCCCGTCAGACGGTGGTCACAGACAGCAGAGGGTTGTACACTTTCCTCCCGTCAGC
>NC_049558.1:11937444-11944944 GCF_013358815.1 Electrophorus electricus | reverse complement strand
CGTCAACACCGTTGATCTGCGCACACATGCAAACCCTCACTAACACTGTCCGCCCTCTCTGCATGCTTTTTGGTTATGCCTGTTTCTGGTTGGTCGGTAAAGTACTCTGTGAGCAGGTTTTGATTGGGCGGTAAAGTTCTCTGTGAGCAGGTTTTGATTGGGCGGTAAAGTATGCTGTGAGCAGGTTTTGATTGGGCGGTAAGGTTCTCTGTGAGCAGGTTTTGATTGGGCGGTAAAGTTCTCTGTGAGCAGGTTTTGATTGGGCGGTAAAGTATGCTGTGAGCAGGTTTTGATTGGGCGGTAAAGTTCTCTGTGAGCAGGTTTTGATTGGGCGGTAAAGTTCTCTGTGAGCAGGTTTTGATTGGGCGGTAAAGTTATCTGTGAGCAGGTTTTGATTGGGCGGTAAAGTACGCTGTGAGCAGGTTTTGATTGGGCGGTAAAGTATGCTGTGAGCAGGTTTTGATTGGGCGGTAAAGTTCTCTGTGAGCAGGTTTTGATTGGGCGGTAAAGTATGCTGTGAGCAGGTTTTGATTGGGCAGTAAAGTTCTCTGTGAGCAGGTTTTGATTGGGCGGTAAAGTACTCTGTGAGCAGGTTTTGATTGGGCGGTAAAGTTCTCTGTGAGCAGGTTCTGATTGGGCAGTAAAGTATGCTGTGAGCAGGTTTTGATTGGGCGGTAAAGTACGCTGTGAGCAGGTTTTGATTGGGTGGTAAAGTTCTCTGTGAGCAGGTTTTGATTGGGCGGTAAAGTTCTCTGTGAGCAGGTTTTGATTGGGCGGTAAAGTACTCTGTGAGCAGGTTTTGATTGGGCGGTAAAGTACGCTGTGAGCAGGTTTTGATTGGGCGGTAAAGTATGCTGTGAGCAGGTTTTGATTGGGCGGTAAAGTATGCTGTGAGCAGGTTTTGATTGGGCAGTAAAGTTCTCTGTGAGCAGGTTTTGATTGGGCGGTAAAGTACTCTGTGAGCAGGTTTTGATTGGGCGGTAAAGTTCTCTGTGAGCAGGTTCTGATTGGGCGGTAAAGTATGCTGTGAGCAGGTTTTGATTGGGCGGTAAAGTACGCTGTGAGCAGGTTTTGATTGGGTGGTAAAGTTCTCTGTGAGCAGGTTTTGATTGGGCGGTAAAGTTCTCTGTGAGCAGTTTTGATTGGGCGGTAAAGTTCTCTGTGAGCAGGTTTTGATTGGGCGGTAAAGTTCTCTGTGAGCAGGTTCTGATTGGGCGGTAAAGTACGCTGTGAGCAGGTTTTGATTGGGCGGTAAAGTACGCTGTGAGCAGGTTTTGATTGGGCGGTAAAGTTCTCTGTGAGCAGGTTTTGATTGGGCGGTAAAGTATGCTGTAGTAGTCTGTGCCACTACTGATCCGTACCTGAAGAATTCTGTCTCCTTCCCTGATGCGGCCATCTTTAGCAGCGATGCTGTTGGGGTTGACCTGGTGAGAAAGAGGCAGCGTTTAGAGGAAGGTCAGTGCCATCCAGCCCTGTCTGCATGTTCCCAACCCAGTGTCACATGCCGAGGTTTTGCTGTCCTATTCCGATTTCCTACAAACCTGCGATCAACCCTCGATTACCTGCTCCAGGTGTTCTGGGAGCTGGAATCAGCTAAACTGGGCAGGCTGCTCTGTTTCCTTCGAGTGTTGGAGTTCAGCACAGTCCAGCAATAACGCCCCTTACACCCTCATTTAGCACATGTGATCGTTACCAGGTTTAATAGGAGTGTGGGAGCAGGTCGACATGGAGCTGGACTGCAGCCCATCTGGACCAGAACACAACAACTCTACTCCTGAAGTTCTGTGATCAGTTACAATCATGAGGCTGTTCCCAGGGTTGTTCCTCACCTCGCCAACATAAATGCCCAGGTCCTCCTCCTCGTCTGTGCGGTAACACACAGTCAGGCCCAACTTCTCCTGCTGCTGGGTCTTACACAGCTCCACTTCCTGAACACAGCAGAGAACACGCAGTAAAAAACACGCAGCAGAGAACAGGCAGTAGAGAACACGTAAAGAACACACAGTAAAAAACACGCAGCAGAGAACAGGCAGTAGAGAACACGTAAAGAACACGCAGCAGAGAACAGGCAGTAGAGAACAGGCAGTAGAGAACACGTAAAGAACACGCAGCAGAGAACAGGCAGTAGAGAACACATAAAGAACACGCAGTAAAAAACACGCAGCAGAGAACAGGCAGTAGAGAACATGTAAAGAACACGCAGTAAAGAACACGCAGCAGAGAACAGGCAGTAGAGAACACATAAAGAACACGCAGTAAAGAACACGCAGCAGAGAACAGGCAGTAGAGAACACGTAAAGAACACGCAGTAAAAAACACGCAGCAGAGAACAGGCAGTAGAGAACACGTAAAGAACACAGTAAAAAACACACAGCAGCGAACAGGCAGTAGAGAACACGTAAAGAACACGCAGCAGAGAACAGGCAGTAGAGAACACGTAAAGAACACGCAGCAGAGAACAGGCCGTAGAGAACACGTAAAGAACACGCAGTAAAAAACACGCAGCAGAGAACAGGCAGTAGAGAACACGTAAAGAACACGCAGTAAAGAACACGCAGCAAAGAACAGGCAGTAGAGAACACGTAAAGAACACGCAGTAAAAAACACGCAGCAGAGAACAGGCAGTAGAGAACACGTAAAGAACATGCAGTAAAGGACATGCAGCAGAGAACAGGCAGTAGAGAACATGTAAAGAACATGCAGTAAAAAACACGCAGCAGAGATCACGCAGCAGAGAACACGTAAAAAACACGCAGCAGAGAACAGGCAGCAGAGAACACGCAGTAAAGAACACGCAGCAGAGAACAGGCAGTAGAGAACACGTAAAGAACACGCAGAAAAAAACACGCAGCAGAGAACACGCAGCAGCCACACTCCATTCACCACAGACCTCCCTGGTCTCCAGGACACAGCACACCGATCCACAGCAGTATGAAGGGAGCGTTGGGAAACGTTTGTTGGCGTTATGGAGTGTCTTCAGAGGAGTGATGTCGTGAGGCTGAGAGACACTCAGTAATTAGGGTGGGAAAACTCAGCTCTTCAAATGATCCCTGTTTGGGCCGTTCACAGCGGCCTGGGTGTGGTCTACAAAGATACTAAACATTGTGCAGAAAATAATGAAATTCTTATATAACTGCTGTTATGAAAATTGTACCAATTAAAATGTCAGTTGGTGTTGACTGGGGATTCTCGACAAGGAAACTGGTGCAGCTCTGCAGGGTCCAAACTAAACTGCTATGTGAAGTGGGCGTGGCCAGCCCCCACAGTGCCCCGCCCCCACAGCGAGGAGCGGGCGTGGCCAAGTGCCCCACCCCCACAGCCCTCTATCTGGCTTTAACAGGCACTCCAGTGGTCCTCTTCTGAAGTTGCCTTTAGTGTGTTCTGTAGTTCTCCTGGTAGAGCAGGTAGGTCATGAGGCCAGTAACGCCAGGGTCAGGGTTCGACAGACCTGCTGTCACAGACAGACAGGGAGACACTACCTCATACTCCAGGTCCTCCTGCCTGTCCACCTCATGCTGACTGATATCAAAGTAGTCGTTTGGGTCGTAGTATATGTGCTCCAGTGGAGACCTGCAGAGCAGACAAGTGAGAGTGCTTACCCCTGAACACCAAGACACGGGAAACACAGGCCTGTAAACCATGCACACACACACACACACACACACACACACACACACACACACACACACACACACACACACTTACAGCTGGGTCAGCAGATAGGGCTGGGGTATGGGAGGCAGGGGTGGGGATGCCAGGGGCAGGTGGAAACTCCTGCCCACCGTCACCAGGTGCTGGAAGCTAATATCTGTCTGCGTCCCACTGTCCACGCAGTCAGCCAATAGGGACGTGCCGCTGCTCCCAATCACACCCACTTTCCACCTCTGGCCCCGCCTCAGGTCCCGCTCCCGGGAGAGTTTAGAAAGATCGCTGACCTGCAAAGAGAGAGATGGAAGAAGATGATGAGACCACAGACAATAAAGTGGGCGGATGCATCACTATCATCCCCGACAGCTTGGATACAGCGGTTTAGCTGTTGAGGAAGAATTCCGATGACTGGGAAGGCACAGCAGGAACCCCTTCCAAATGCTTGGGTCATACACCTCAGAGATAACTGACACACTTCTAGAGAAGGTCGTATTTGAACTCAGTACAGTGTTTACCACAACTTCTACTTCCTGGAATATGGTAGTGCTGAATAATAGGTGTTCACAATCAAATACATTCAAGTGGTGACCGTTACTGTCACCCTTACATTTTAAGTATACTGTGTAAAATATTTCCTGAAATAAGTGTTTAATGAAACATATTGCATCTATACTGTATAAATGCATATGTTTGACACAGAAATGCACGTGACACAAAATTAATGACTTAAAAAATGGTAGACAAAAAAAAAAAGAAAAAAAATGCCAAGATGTGATTATTGATGTGCTTTGTTCAATTTGAAAGAAATCAAGCTCACCCGTGATTCATTAGAAATCAGGCTCACCCGTGATTCATTAGAAATCAGACTCACCTGTGAGTCATTAGAAATCAGGCTCACCCGTGATTCATTAGAAATCAGACTCACCTGTGAGTCATTAGAAATCAGACTCACCTGTGATTCATTAGAAATCAGACTCACCCGTGATTCATTAGAAATCAGACTCACCTGTGATTCATTAGAAATCAGACTCACCCATGATTCATTAGAAATCAGACTCACCTATGATTCATTAGAAATCAGACTCACCTGTGATTCAGTATAAATCAGACTCACCCATGATTCATTAGAAATCAGACTCACCTGTGATTCATTAGAAATCAGACTCACCCATGATTCAGTATAAATCAGACTCAACTGTGATTCATTAGAAATAAGACTCGCCCGTGATTCAGTATAAATCAGACTCACCTGTGATTCATTAGACATCAGGCTCACCCGTGATTCAGTATAAATCAGAGTCATCCGTGATTCATTAGACATCAGACTCACCTGTGATTCAGTATAAATCAGACTAACCTGTGATTCATTAGAAATCAGAGTCACCTGTGATTCAGTATAAAACAGACTCACCTGTGGTTCAGTATAAATCATGCATCACCTGTTGTCACCTTGTCATTGCTGGCTTTGATGCTTAAACAGGAGCTTTTTATTCACAGTTCCTTGTTCACAGGGTTGCCTGCATAGAGCAGAGATGCTGGCTTCACCCAGCACAAGACACCAGACTCTCCACAGCCCTGGCATGCCACACCAGTGGTTCAAAATGGTCACCTTCCAGGACGTGTAGGATATCAGCACCCTGTGAAAACAGCTCTAAAATGCCATCGCACATACGAGGCTGTTTGTAGTCCCCCAGCCGTGGTGTGGAGGTGACTTGTCTTCCCAGGGGCTTCAGCGAGATGTGGAGGATGTTATGAGGAAATGGTAATTCCCCTGTCACCTCCGTACACTTAGTCAACACTGGGTGCTGTGAGGTGTGTCTAAGGAGGGGGTGCGAGACATGAACACCGTCCTCGCACAAGCTGCGGGTGTGTGTGTAGAGCAGTCGTTAATTACGGATTAGCGGCTGCTAATTTCTGCTGGCCGTCTGACTGTAACAGCAGGAGCGTTTCAGGTCACTGCGGGTGGGTTTATAGAATACCTGCTGGAACTGTTTAACGGCTTGTGGTGCGGTGAGCTTGTGTGCATCGAAACTGCTTTCATTTGCCCTCTCTGTCTGCTGCTTGTCCAGATTAGCATATTTTAGCTTCTTTTTATTAAGCTTCTGCCTCTCTGTCAATTACACGTAAATTTATTTTCCCCATGCCCTACCACCTTCCTCTTTCACTCCTCTGCATGTCACCATCCCAGACAGATGATTTGCATATTGTTCACTGCACTATTTACATGATGTAGAATTCTTTTCTGCTCATATTCCATGTTTGCAGGGTTATAATTTCTTTGAGATTATTTGATGATTATTCAATGAGGAAACCTTCACCAGTCTGAATTTGACACCCCCCCGTCTCTGCCCTGGGGGTGCAGTCACTTGGTGTTGGAGGCGGAGCTCTTTCTGAACCCACATGATGGGGTGGTACTGGACTTCAGTGCCTTGATCTGTCCGCAATGAATGCCATGGCTGAACACATGGTCACTCGTGAGTGTACTTGGTACCAGAGCATCTATGGGCCAAAGGTCAGCGATTGGCTTTCTACACTCAGGTAGAAGGAGGTGCCGAGATGTCTGCGGATCACCATCTGGTGGCGAGTGGGATCAGATGGCAGGGAAAAGTGCCGGGGACCTATCCAGGGAAGGGCTGGCAGCGGACTCTGTCCGGAGTGATCTCAGGTCCCAGCTCTGAGAGAGCTTCTCGCACATGGCAGGGAATGTAGGGGTACTTATAGTCTCAGTGGAACCAGTTCAAGACCTTCACTGTGAAAGCAGCTGCACAGGGCTGTCAGGGCTTGTTATGGTGACAACCGCAGAACCTGGCGGTGGACAGCAGTAGTAAGGGATGCTGCCAAGCAGAAGTGGAGGCTGTCCGAGCCTGGTTTGCTGATGGAACTCTTGATTTTGTTGAGGGGTACCAGTGGGCAAGGAAGGTTTTGGCAGTTGCAGAAGCAAAATTTGGGGCATGGGAGGAGTTTGGATGGCATGATATTCATGCAGCCTCAAAGAGGTTCTAGAATACACTTAGACAGCTCAGGAGGGTGAGCAGGAACTTCATCCAGGAGGTATACCAGGAGTTATTTCTGCAGTTATACCAGGAGTTATACTTGGAATTAAACCAGGAATTATACCTGGAGTTATACTTGGAGTTATACCTGGAGTTATACCAGGATTATACCTGCAGTTGTACCTGGAGTTATGCCTGCAGTTATACCTGGAGTTATACCTGGAGTTATTCCAGGAGTTATACCTGGACTTATACCTGTAGTTATTCCAGGAATTATACCAGGAGTTATACCTGGAGTTATTCCAGGAGCTATATCTCGAGTTATACCTGGAGTTATTCCAGGAGTTATACCTTGAGTTATACCAGGAATTATACCAGGAATTATACATGCAGTTACACCAGGAGTTACACCAGGAATTATACCTGGAGTTGTACCAGGAGTTATACCAGGAGTTATTCCAGGAGTTATACCTGGAATTATACCAGGAATTATATTATATTATAGACTCAACTTGCCACTGTATCTGGGGAACACAGCCCAATGAGGAATGCACAGGGAGTGGAGAGTGAGAAGGACATGGAGACTGAAGAGGATTATGGGTAAAGTGTAATGGTTTGGCCAATTTGCTATCTATTACCTCATCGTCAGCCCTCTGGGAAAGCTCTTAAGAGTACCCCACCACTGGTGATGATGATGTGTGTGTGTGTGGGGGGGGGGGAATAATGCTTCATACATTGTAGCATAGATTAAAGCCTTTTTTTCCTATTCAGTAAATGTAATGAACACATCATAATAGTTTCAGTTGTAGTACTCAAAAGATGCCCCTCAAATCATACGGGTACTGAATCTTATGGGCAC
>NC_049558.1:11924944-11929944 GCF_013358815.1 Electrophorus electricus | reverse complement strand
TCATGCCTCCAACCCCTGCTCACTCAAGCACAGAAATCTATTACAAGTGTGTTCAGTCTGAGGGCAGTCAGCTGCAAAACCTCCACCCTCTCCTCCACCTCCTGATTCTAGCACCACTTCTCTGCTCCGCATTCTGCATGTGTGTGTATTCCGTGTGTGTGTATTCTGCATGTGCGTGTATTCTGTGTGTGTGTATTCTGCATGTGCGTGTATTCTGTGTGTGTGTATTCTGCATGTGTGTATATTCTGTGTGTGTGTATTCTGCGAGTGTCTACCTGAGTGTGTGTGTGTGTGTGTGTGCATTCTGCGTGTGTATATTCTGCGTGTGTGTATTCTGTGTGTGTGTATTCTGCGAGTGTCTACCTGAGTGTGTGTGTGTGTGTGCATTCTGCGTGTGTGCATTCTGCGTGTGTGTATTCTGCGTGTGTGTATTCTGTGTGTGTTTGCATTCTGCGTCTCTGTGTATTTTGCGTGTATGTGTTTTCAGCATATGTATTTTGTCTGTGTGTATTCTGCTTGTGTGTGTGTGTGTATTCTGCATGTGTGTGTATTCTGCGTGTGTGTGTGTATTCCTCGCTTCCTAGAGAGAGACATGGATAATCTAAAAGGATTAATGGGATTTTCCTGAGGGAACATTTAATGTGCATATTTAACACACATCAGTCTCATCACATGGCCAACTGATAAAGTACTTTAGAATTGTGTATGCTGGTATCTGATTTGCTCACACAATGATGCGTGGTTGTGCACAAGGAAGCCATTTACCAAACACACGTGAATCCTTGTTTTGCCAAACACACATGCGTCCTTGTTTTACCAAACACACGTGAGTCCTTGTTTTACCAAACACGAGTCCTTGTTTTACCAAACACACGAGTCCTTGTTTTACCAAACACATACTCACACACACACACACACACACACACACACACACACACACACACACACACACACTCACATACTCACACATACTCACACACATACTCACACACACACACATATTCACACACACACATACTCACACTTACACACACACACACACACACACACACACTCACACACACACACACACACACACACTCTCACACACATACTCACACACACATACTCACACACACATACTCACACACACACACACACACACACATACACACTATCCATCGTTACCTTGACCCCAGCTCTGTCCCCATCATTTCCTCCATCTCTATCTCTCTCTGTCTCTGTCCTGATTTTACAAGACTCTCGTTAATCACACATGAAGTATAGTTGCGCTGCCTTTGGTGCAGCCCTTCCTCCTTCTGTTTCCGAGCCCAGCACGGACCGGGCTCGGGGCTCCTCATCACCGCGGTGGGATGTGCAGCGGTCCAGGGACGGGCACCAGCAGGAAGGATTCCTGTGATTAATCTCCCTTGGCCGCGTTAGTGCAGCGTGTCTCATCTGTGGCTCTCACAGATGAGACTCACACTTTCCATCTATCAAAGAACCGACATTTCTCAGTGCACAGTTGTGTTTTGTTGCTGACTTCAAAAAATAAGTCTGTTCTTCATTAGAGACTTAATAATAACATCCACCCTCAACATTTCTGGAACAGACACCTCAAATCATTTTGTGAAGTTCGACTGTATGTTGGAAACAGAGATTTCAGATACAATGTGTTGATGGTGGAGCATTCGTCTGGACAGCTGGACGGCAGATCTAATCTAAACAATGTAAAGAAGCAACAGAACAGCAGAAGAGACCTCCACAATCAGAAAGAGGGAGGGGTGGAGAGGCGAGACAGAATGAAGGACTAAATGAAAAGTGAGGGAGAAGTTACACCTTCGTTTTGAGAAGGCGGGAAATGATAAGAGCACGTAGATTCTAACAGCTAACAAACAGAGGGCCGTCTGCATCAGGAGAATTAGAAGCGCTAGGTTTCAGTCTGGGTTAGTAACCACGGCATTTTAAAGGACAGGAAGGAAAAGTTCTCACCTGGAACATGACGCGGTACTGCTCCTCAGGTTTCTGAACCATGCACATGTTACACCCCATCCTGACCTTTCACCGTTGACCTCACGTCGTGAAGGTCCAGGCCAAGCCCTGGCTGGTGAATGCTGCCCTGCGTGTCTCTCTCTCTTCTTCTTCTCACTCTTCTCTTCCAGACAGGTGATGAGTCTCAGATCAGACAGGTGATGAGTCTCAGGTCAGACAGGTGATCAGTCTCAGGTCAGACTCAGGAATGAGCAAATGCAAAAACAAACAAAAAACAAAAGAATCTGAAATCACAGAACACAGTGATGGTTCTCCGAGGTGTGAGAGTCTTCTCCCCCTGAAGTTCAGCTGCAGGGAAGGAGGAGCTGACGTTGGCACATGTGCTCTCGTGCACTCTCGTGCGCGCTCCCTGTCCGAGCACGGCGAGCCTGACGTAGTCCTTGGAGCTGCAGCTGCACGTTTCCACCTCTGTCCAGCATCAAGCCAATGGAATCCCGGCGTGCAGAGAAGTTGCCTTTCGGCTGTGGTCCCCTTCAGCCATGCGCCTTCCGTCTCGTGCAGAGGGAGAGAGCGAGTCTACAGAGAAGTCGGTGAGAAACTCACCCGTTTTTAAATTAGAAGTCTTTTTTCCATTTTTGGCTCCGATGTACGTCTGCCATACACTTTACTTGACGAGGCGTTTAAAAACGTGAAGAGATTGGTAATGGAGTCAAGGATATCTTACGGTATTTTTCAGGCCCCTTAAGCATGAGAACACTTCTGGAGCGCGTGTGTGCGAAGAGTTGTGTTTACTGCAGGAAGAAAGTCTGTTCTCCTCATACCACTCGAACATATCTCCGTGGAAACAGGGTCTGTGTATTAATTGGTTTTATTCTGCTTAATTTACCTCAGTGTGTGTGTGTGTGTGTGTGTGTGTGTGTGTGTGTGTGTGTGTGTGTGTGTGTGTCTTTGCGTGTTGGACTTTTGCAGCACCTTTGAAAGTTCCCATCATCTATTGTGAAGACCAAACACCTGCCCATGTTTGTTCCTGCACCTCAGGTCTTTGTGCTCATAGTTCCTCTCACGTGTGCTTAATGTCCAGCATGTGTCTCTCTCTCCACTAAGCCTCTGAGTTCTGCTGGTTCTGGGTAATGGTTGTGTAGTGTAATGGGTCTGTACTGGCTATAGGTTTACAGTGGTTCTGGGTAATGGTTGTGTAGTGTAATGGGTCTGTACTGGCTATAGGTTTACAGTGGTTCTGGGTAATGGTTGTGTAGTGTAATGGGTCTGTACTGGCTATAGGTTTACAGTGGTTCTGGGTAGGGAGGGCCTCGGGCATAGAAGATCTTCTAAGGGACTTTAATCTGACCTACAGTTGTAACCTCCCTTTACAGGGTAAGCTAGAACAGCAGTGTATGAGTACTGTGTCAGAAAAGTAAAGTCAGTCCTTGTAGTGAATATGTTCAACAGGGAAGCCCACACACATATAACTACTTTATTTATAAATAGCAGCAGGTTTCACTCTGTGTGTGAGACGCCACTGAGCAAACACACCTTTACAGAGAAGTGCGTGTTTTACAATGGTGCGTGTTTTACAGTGGTGTGTATTTTAGAGTGAAGTGTGTGTTTTATAGTAAAGTGTGTGCTTTACAGTAAAGTGTGTTTTACAGAGTAGCGTGTGCTTTACAGTAAAGTGTGTGTTTTATAGAGAAGTGTGTTTTACAGTAAAGTGTTTTACAGTAGTGTGTGTTTTATAGTAAAGTGTGTTTTACAGTGAAGTGTGTGCTATTACTGAGGCAGCCCTCTAGAGGCAGAAAGCTCCAAACTTCCATGACAGGCACCTTCCCACCAGCCAAAGAGGTTCTTTCTATTGCTACAATTGCAATTGATCAATAGCAAACTCAGATCAATAGATCAGTAACAAACTCAAGTCAATAGATCAATAACAAACTCAGTAACATTCCAATTGGCAGCCCACAACACTTTGTGATCTAAGTGGAAATATTAAATATATATTTGCCAAAAGAAAAACGTGATATAAGCTCAAATGTGTATAATTTGCTTTGTGCTTGTAGACGCTGTGTAGTCGGTATAAAAACAGAAAGTTGTGTTGTGCAGTTTACCCAGCAGATCAGTCTGCCCTGCCTCACCAACACACACTTTCTCTCTCCCTCTCTCTCCCTCCCTCTCTCTCTCTCTCCCTCTCTCTCCCTCCCTCTCTCTCTCTTTCTCTCTCTCTCTCTCTCTCCCTCCCTCTCTCTCTCTCTCTCTCCCTCTCTCTCCCTCCCTCTCTCTCTCTCTCTCTCTCTCTCTCCCTCTCCTCCCTCTCTCTCTCTCTCTCTCTCTCTCTCCCTCCCTCTCTCTCTCTCTCTCTCTCTCTCCCCCTCTCTCACACTGCTTCTGTGTAAAGTCCTGTGTTGCCTTGCTTCCTGCCGCTGCCTCTAAGTCCTGCCTGAGAGCGTTTCTGGACAGGCACTGCCCCTCGTCCAGCACCCAGGCCAGTCACGATGCCCAATCCCAGACCACCCGGGAGGGAACCCGTCAGCCTGCAGCTACTGAACCTTCTGGACTCGACCCAAACCGAGCTGTACTTCTGTCCACACACCCATGTGACAGTAACGTGCCAGACAGACACAGAGTGCTCAGATACACACACACGTGGGGGATTAGATAAACACACACATGCATGCAAGCACATATGAATGGAAATAACAGTGCGTAAGACTTTGAGATGATCAGTGTCGGTCTCTCACCTGAACTACGAGACGCAGTAATCAACCCTAGACGACACAGAGTCGAGTCACCCTGTGAGTCAACAGTCTGCTCAGACTGCAGTGCAACAGTTTTAAACCTTCCCAGAGGAAAATAATAACTAGAAGTATTCTCCTAAGAAAACTCACTGTATAGCAACAAGCAATATGGCAAGTGTTGGAGAGAAAAACAAATCCAGGAGAAAGAATTAAGAAAGAAAAAATGTCAGTCATGGAAAAGAAGGGTGTTATCCATCCATCCATCCATCCTTTTCTCTCTCTCTCTCTCTCTCTCTCTCT
>NC_049558.1:11912444-11919944 GCF_013358815.1 Electrophorus electricus | reverse complement strand
GGTTGGTTTAGAGATTTCAGCTGTGATGTGTATCTTCCATAGGGCTTTTCTGGAAGGTTAAAATTCAGTGTAGTTACATGGGAACACCTATCTGTGAGAAAACGACAGAGATGAGAGGGATAGAAACTGACAGAGAGTGTGAAAAGAGAGAAAGAGAGACAGACAGAGAAAGAGAGGGAGAGAATGTGAGAGACAGTCAGAGAGCAGTAGAATACCAGCAGAATTTTAACAATATACTCATCATTTATTTATTGCTTCAGGCAACAAGATGATCAGTAAATAGTACCCTTCACAGCCACGTGTGTGTGTGTGTGTGTGTGTGTGTATGTGTGCGTATGTGTATGCCTGTGTGTGCGTGTATGTGCGTGTATGTGTGTGTGCACGTGTGTGCGTGTGTGTGTGTGTGTGTGTGTGTGTGTGTGTGTGTGTGTGTGTGTGTGTGTGCATGTGCATCTGTGTGTGTTTGTGTGTGCAGGACTGCGCTTTTCACACATACACTAAAATGTATTAATGTATTCCTTAAATCCCCTCACACCAGGATAGCCAACAGTAGTCCTGCAACTCCTTCATCTCCCCGAGTCTCCTTATCTCATCCAGGCAGTCAAGAATGTTAGGAGCTTGTGCATGTTCAGACCAGACATGCGGGACCTAAACTCCACGCAGCGGGAGTTATCTGGGACCAGAGGACTGTCACTCCTACCATATACATGCCATCTGAAATGGCTACCTTATGAGTAAGTCCGAGATTCACTCGAGCAGAACTGTCTGGAATATCAGAGCTGGTTTGGTGTATGTAGCCTGTAATCACAGACTACATAGACTACATCATAGACTACTTCACAGACAGCATCAAAGACTATATTACAGACTACATCATAGATTGCTTCATAGACTACATCATAGACTACATTATAGACTACATAATAGACTACATCATAGATTACATCATAGACTACATTATAGATTACATCATAGACTACATCAGAGACTACATTATAGACTACATCACAGACTACATCATAGACTACATCAAACACTACATCGCAGACTACATTATAGACTGCATTATAGACTACATCATAGACTACATCATAGACTACATTATAGACTACATCATAGACTACATTCTAGACTACATCATAGACTACATTACAGACTACATCATAGACTACATTCTAGACTACATTCTAGACTACATCATAGACTACATTATAGACTACATCACAGACTACATCATAGACTACATTCTAGACTACATTCTAGACTACATCATAGACTGCATTATAGACTACATCAGAGACTACATCATAGACTACATTCTAGACTACATCATAGACTACATCATAGACTACATCATAGACTACATCATAGACTACATTCTAGACTACATCATAGACTACATCATAGACTACATCATAGACTACATTCTAGACTACATCATAGACTACATCATAGACTACATCATAGACTACATTATAGACTACATCATAGACTACATTATAGACTACATCATAGACTACATTACAGACTACATCATAGACTACATCATAGACTACATTATAGACTACATTATAGACTACATTATAGACTACATCACAGACTACATCACAGACTACATCACAGACTACATCACAGACTACATCATAGACTACATCATAGACTACATTATAGACTACATTATAGACTACATTACAGACTACATTGTAGGCTAGAGCATGAGAAGAGGCAAATGAAACGAATGATGAGCTGCCCCTAAACTGCACAGCATGTGACAGTGTGTGCAGCGCTAAGCATTAGACCAGTACAGTTATTGATTTCCTTATTAGACAGGTACCTTACTGTTATTGTGATGTGTTTTAGGTGGTGGTGTCTGTTATGGTGGTGTGTTTTAGGTGGTGGTGTCTGTTATGGTGGTGTGTTTTAGGTGGTGGTGTCTGTTTTTGTGATGTGTTTTAGGTGGTGGTGTCTGTTATTGTGATGTGTTTTAGGTGGTGGTGTCTGTTATGGTGGTGTGTTTTAGGTGGTGGTGTGTTTTAGGTGGTGGTGTCTGTTTTTGTGATGTGTTTTAGGTGGTGGTCTCTGTAATGGTGATCTGTGTTATGTGGTTTAGTGAAGTAATGTGTCCAACACGGACGTACATTATAGGCAACACTCCAGTCTGGGTGGGCTGCCTCTCTGTAGTTCTCTCTCTCTCTCCCTTTCTCACTGTGTGTGTGTGCGTTAATGAATCTTCCTTGCCACGTCTCTCGCTAAATGCTAATGAGGTTCATTAAGGGAGAGGCCTGGGTGTCCTCTGCATCGTGGGTAATTCCAGAGAGACTGAAGGGTCAGTCTAACAGAGACACCAGTGCATCAGCGTGAGATGGAGATTTCAGCAGCAGCAAAGCTCACAGGCCGTTAGAGGGTCACTGTCTGAGCAAGAGACGAGGGTCAGGCAGACCCAAACCATGCTCGTTACCCACCCAGACACACGAGGAAACTCCTGCCTGCAACGTTCACCACTCTGCCAATAAGAATCAGCCACGCGCTTCCATTCTGGAAGTTTACTACTCAGAGAAACGGGGGGTGTTTACTGCAGCAGCTGTTTACATTGTGGAATTTCTTGCCAGAACTTTTGCGTTTCTAAGTGTTTTAAAACAATTCCAACACTACAATGATAATCCTTAAAAAATTATTTCAAAAATTCCTTTAAAAGAAAAACCATTGGGGATAGAGAGAGGGTGTGTGTGTGAGTGTGTGTGTGTGTGTGTGAGTGTGTGTGTGTGTGTGCGTGTGTACATGTGCGCGTGTGTGTGTGTGTGAGTGTGTGTGTGTGTGAGTGTGTGTAAACTGCTCACTGTAGAGCAGAGCATCTGCAGCAGGTCTGAGATGGTGTAGTCCTCTTAGGTTCAGATGAGTTCTCCTCACAGCTGCACAGTGGTGCAGTCAGGCGTGGAGCAGACCCGTGGACCGGCTGACAGGCCTGGACCGGGCCTGGACCGGCTGACAGGCCTGGACTGGGCTCAGATACACACTACTAAGATATTCACTACATTCACATTGGAAAATGCTGTTGTTGCTAGCATGGAAATTCAATAAAATGCATGACATTAATGAAAATATGATGTAGTGTGTGTGCGTGCGTGCTGGTCCCTATGCCCTGCATAATCTATATTTATGTGCCCCTTTCAACCACATCCCAAATGGGAAGTGGAGTGAACAAAGGATTTAACGAGATCAGGTGAGAGAGAGAGTGAGAGCGAGCTGATTATGGTTGAGGAGCAGTATAATGGCTCCAACATGAGGGTTTTGTTCAGGTTTGGGAGTGTAGACAAATCAGGTATGACATGAGATGCAGGAATGAGGGTAGCGTGACAAGCAGCCTGAGTGGTGTTGTTGTGTTTGAGTGACATGGTTGTGTCTGTGTGACGATGTCGTGTCTGGGTGACGGTGTCGTGTCTGAGTGGCGTTGTTGTGTCTGAGTGACGTTGTGTCTGAGTGGCGTTGTTGCGTCTGAGTGACGTTGTTGCGTCTGTGTGACGGTGTCGCGTCTGGGTGACGGTGTCATGTCTGGGTGATGTGTCTGAGTGGCATTGTTGTGTCTGAGTGACGTGTCTGAGTGGCGTTGTTGCGTCTGAGTGACGTTGTTGCGTCTGTGTGACGGTGTCGTGTCTGGGTGATGTGTCTGAGTGGCATTGTTGTGTCTGAGTGACGTTGTTGTGTCTAGGTGACGTGGAGGTGCACTTTGACCCTGGATTGCCTTTGCACTCCCATTCAGGGCTCTAGTCCTCAGCATCATATTATTACAAATGTGCTGTTTTAAATCTGTTTAACTGGCACATGGGACACACTGATATTATTGCAATGGCCTCATGTTAGCCAACACAGACAGGGCATAAACCCACAGAACCACCTATCCCTCTCTCTCCCTCTCTCTCTCTCTCTCTCTCTCTCTCTCTCTCTCTCTCTCTCTGCCTCCCACTCTCTCTCCCTCTCTCTCTCTCTCTGTCTCTCTCTCTCTCTCTCCCTCTCTCTCTCTCTCTCTGCCTCCCACTCTCTCTCTCTCTCTCTCCCTCTCTCTCTCTCTCTCTGACTCCCACTCTCTCTCCCTCTCTCTCTGTCTCTCTCTCTCTCTCTCCCTCTCTCTCTCTCTCTCTCTCTCTCTGCCTCCCACTCTCTCTCCCTCTCTCTCTCTCTCTCCCTCGCTCTCTCTCTCTCTCTCTCTGCCTCCCACTCTCTCTCCCTCTCACTCTCTCTCTCTCCCTCTCTCTCTCTCTCTCTCTCTGACTCCCACTCTCTCTCCCTCTCTCTCTCTCTGTCTCTCTCTCTCTCTCTCTGCCTCCCTCTCTCTCTCTCTCTCTCTCTGCCTCCCACTCTCTCTCCCTCTCTCTCTCTCTCTCTCTCTCTCTCTCTCTCTCGTGAGCCCATTCCTTCTCTTATTTTAAAGTGACACTGAATGAGTTTCAGCTGATAAAGAGACTTGTTGAACACATTGCGATACCCAGCTTCACACCTGCCGAGGGTAGATGGTTCCAGTGGTCCAAGGGTTAAGAGGGTTTTATTCGAACAGTGGCTCCCTTCCGTGAGCTTTTATTAAAGATGGCAGTGCAGATAAAACTACAAAAAGAATTAATTTATTTCCTTTGAAATAAATTACCTGAAGTGTGAATGACTAGCCCTGACTCACAGTCTGATCATATGTGTGATCTGACTCACAGGCTGATCACACATATAATCTGACTCACAGTTTCATGGTCTGGACCAAAGTGCTGCCAGACTACATTATATGACATGAGCCATGAACCTTTTTTGGGCAGGACATGTGACCCAACATGTCTCACCCACAGACAGAGACGGAGTCTGTAGTCTGAGCCGATGAGTTTGGAGGGTTTCATGTCTCCAAAGCAGATTAGTGACGTGAGCCGCACGTGTTGAATCTGGGGGTATTATTCCACTCGCTCTGACTGAGCCCAGCCCCGGAGAGCCGTGAGTAGCACAATCACAGCACATTGTATTAGGGCTTTATTAATAAAATATCAGTTTGCCATGTTGAGATTAAAATGGAATTAAATTAGAAATTTCTTTTTTCCAAAGTGAACTTTAATCAACAGAGTGAGGACATAAATTTACAAAAAAACAACATAATAAGTCAATAAAGCCAGCAAAGTAAAGGTTATACCACCTTAAAACCATCACACAGGCCATACCACCTTAAATCCGTCACACAGGCCATACCACCTTAAAACTATCACACAGACCATACTACCTTAAAACCGTCACACAGGCCATACCACCTTATAACCGTCACACAGGCTATACCACCATAAAACCATCACACAGGCCATACCACCTTAAAACCGTCAAACAGGTTAGACCACCTTAAAATCATCACACTGGCCATACCACCTTATAACCGTCAAACAGGCCATACCACCTTATAACCATCACACAGGTGATACCACCATAAAACTATCACACAGGCCATACCACCTTATAACCGTCAAACAAGCTATATCACCTTAAAATCATCACACAGGCCATACCACCTTATAACCATCACACAGGTGATACCACCATAAAACCATCACACAGGACATACCACCTTATAACCGTCAAACAGGTTATACCACCTTAAAATCATCACACAGGTGACACTACCTTAAAAATCATGACACAAGCTATACCACCTTCAAACTAATACACAGGTGATACCACCATAAAACCATCACACAGGTGATACCACTTTAAAACATCACACAGGCCATACCACCTTAAAAGCATCACTCAGGCCATACCACCTTAAACCTATCACACAGGCTACACTACCTTAAAACCATCACACAGGCTACACTACCTTAAAACCATCACACAGGCTTCACTACCTTAAACCTATCACACAGGCTACACTACCTTAAAACCATCACACAGGCTACACTACCTTAAAACCATCACACAGGCTACACTACCTTAAAACCATCACACAGGCTACAATACCTTAAAACCATCACACAGGCTTCACTACCTTAAAACCATCACACAGGCTTCACTACCTTAAAACCATCACACAGGCTACACTACCTTAAAACCATCACACAGGCTTCACTACCTTAAAACCATCACACAGGCTTCACTACCTTAAAACCATCACACAGGCTACACTACCTTAAAACCATCACACAGGCTACACTACCTTAAAACCATCACACAGGCTTCACTACCTTAAAACCATCACACAGACCATACTACCTTAAAACCGTCACACAGGCCATACCACCTTATAACCGTCACACAGGCTATACCACCATAAAACCATCACACAGGCCATACCACCTTAAAACCGTCAAACAGGTTAGACCACCTTAAAATCATCACACAGGCCATACCACCTTATAACCGTCAAACAGGCCATACCACCTTATAACCATCACACAGGTGATACCACCATAAAACTATCACACAGGCCATACCACCTTATAACCGTCAAACAAGCTATATCACCTTAAAATCATCACACAGGCCATACCACCTTATAACCATCACACAGGTGATACCACCATAAAACCATCACACAGGACATACCACCTTATAACCGTCAAACAGGTTATACCACCTTAAAATCATCACACAGGTGACACTACCTTAAAAATCATGACACAAGCTATACCACCTTCAAACTAATACACAGGTGATACCACCATAAAACCATCACACAGGTGATACTACTTTAAAACATCACACAGGCCATACCACCTTAAAAGCATCACTCAGGCCATACCACCTTAAACCTATCACACAGGCTACACTACCTTAAAACCATCACACAGGCTACACTACCTTAAAACCATCACACAGGCTTCACTACCTTAAACCTATCACACAGGCTACACTACCTTAAAACCATCACACAGGCTACAATACCTTAAAACCATCACACAGGCTTCACTACCTTAAAACCATCACACAGGCTACACTACCTTAAAACCATCACACAGGCTTCACTACCTTAAAACCATCACACAGGCTTCACTACCTTAAAACCATCACACAGGCTTCACTACCTTAAAACCATCACACAGGCTACACTACCTTAAAACCATCACACAGGCTTCACTACCTTAAAACCATCACACAGGCTTCACTACCTTAAAACCATCACACAGGCTTCACTACCTTAAAACCATCACACAGGCTACACTACCTTAAAACCATCACACAGGCTACACTACCTTAAAACCATCACACAGGCTTCACTACCTTAAAACCATCACACAGGCTTCACTACCTTAAAACCATCACACAGGCTACACTACCATAAAACCATCACACAGGCTTCACTACCTTAAAACCATCACACAGGCTTCACTACCTGAAAACCATCACTCAGGGAGCATTCACTGCTAAATGGAACAAAATGTACATGGCCTATTCCAAATTTAGAATATTTTGCAGTGTGAAATAAATGAGTTACAACCCAACTGGTTCTACTTTTCTGTCCTTTGCTGGTGTAAAAGGCAGTAAATG
>NC_049558.1:11899944-11902444 GCF_013358815.1 Electrophorus electricus | reverse complement strand
AAGGCCTGTGTGTGTTTGCTCCAAGCGAGGGTCTGCCCCACTGATTGCTAACAGCAGGAGATCATTCTCCAGCCTGGCACGGGACACACGTCTCACCTCCACTGCCAGGACAGATGCACAAGTATGTGCATGCGTGTAACTCTTCAGCCCCTATACTGGCATATTTAACAACCACCTTTACACAGACGGTGACGTTAAGCTTTGGCCTTTTTATAGTCCAAAATCCTGAAGTCCAAAGACATTCAGAAGGAATTGTGCAGTGTGTAGTATTTGGTGTATAGTAGGATCTTGTGTAACTTGTAGTGTGTAGAGGGACAGTCTGTAATGCACAAGGTGTAATGTGTAGAGTGCAGTGCACAGTCTATAGTGTGAAGTGGCATGGTGTGTATTGTGCAGTGGGACAGTGTGTAATGCACACTATAGTGTGTAAAGTGCAGTGTGTAGTGTGCAGTGCACAGTGTGTAGTGAGCATTGTGTATTGGGTAGTGTGTAGTGTACAGTGTGCAGTGTGTAGTAAACAATGCACAGTGTGCAGTGGGTACTGGGTAGTGTTCATTGTTCCATGCGTAGTGTGTAGTGTGCAGTGGGTAGTGGGTAGTATGTAGTGTGCAGTGGGTAGTGGGTAGTGTCTAGTGTGCAGTGGGTAGTGTGTAGTGTGTATTGGGTAGTCTGCAGTGGGTAGTATGTAGTGTGCAGTGAGTAGTATGCAGTGTGCAGTGGGTAGTGTGTCGTGTGCAGTGGGTAGTATGTAGTGTGTATTGGGTAGTCTGCAGTGGGTAAGTATGTAGTCTGCAGTGGATAGTATGTAGTGTGCATTGTGCAGCAGTGTGTAGTGTGCAGTGGGTAGTGTGTAATGTGTAGTGGGTAATGTGTAGAGTGCAGTGGGGAGTGTGTAGTGTGCATTGTGTAGTGGGTAGTGTGCAGTGAGTAGTATGTAGTGTGCAGTGGGTAGTGAGTAGTCTGTAGTGTGTAGTAGGTAATATGTAGTGTGTATTGGGTATTCTGCAGTGGGTAGTATGTAGTGTGCAGTGGGTAGTATGTAGTGGGTTGTGTGTAGTATAAAGTGTGTAGTGTGTAGTATGTGTGTAGGATTGAGTGTAGTATGTGGTGGGTTGTGTGTAGTGTATAGTATGTAGTGGGTTGTGTATAGTGTGTAGTTTGTAGTGGGTTGTGTGTAGTGTGTAGTATGTAGTGGGTTGTGTGTAGTATGTAGTATGTAGTGGGTTGTGTGTAGTGTGTAGTGTGTAGTATGTAGTGTGTAGTATGTAGTGGATTTTGTATAGTGTGTAGTATGTTGTGTGTAGTGTGTAGTATGTAGTGGGTTGTGTGTAGTATGTCGTGGGTTGTGTGTAGTGTGTAGTATGTTGTGTGTAGTGTGTAGTATGTAGTGGGTTGTGTGTAGTGTGTAGTTGGTTGTGTGTAGTACGTAGTGGGTTGTGTGTAGTGTGTAGTATGTTGTGTGTAGTGTGTAGTATTTTGTGTGTAGTGTGTAGTATGTAGTGGGTTGTGTGTAGTGTGTAGTATGTAGTCTGTAGTGTGTAGTATGTAGTGTGTAGTATGTTGTGTGTAGTATGTAGTGGGCTGTGTGTAGTGTGTAGTATGTAGTATGTAGTGTGTAGTATGTTGTGTGTAGTGTGTAGTATGTAGTGGGTTGTGTGTAGTGTGTAGTATGTAGTGGGTTGTGTGTAGTGTGTAGTATGTAGTGTGTAGTGTGTAGTATGTTGTGTGTAGTATGTAGTGGGCTGTGTGTAGTGTGTAGTATGTAGTGTGTAGTGTGTAGTATGTAGTGTGTAGTATGTTGTGTGTAGTGTGTAGTATGTAGTCTGTAGTGTGTAGTATGTAGTGTGTAGTATGTAGTGTGTAGTATGTAGTGGGTTGTGTGTAGTGTGTAGTGTCTAGTGTGGGAGTGAAGTGGATCTTGCTGCATGAGTCTAACATGCACTTATCTCATGGCACACAGCCTAAAATGAGGGAGTGAGGAAGAGATAGAGGTCACGTTTACACCCTACACACCCTAATCAACACGGAAACCAAATCAGGACAGTCTCAGTCCAACACTGTTCAGTATTTACATCAGTGATTACAACACACACACACACACCAACCCTTACTGGAGTAGAACACATGCACACACCAACACTTACTGGAGTAGAACACACACACACACACACTAACCCTTACTGTAGTAGAACATGCACACACCAACCCTTACTGGAGTAGAACACACACACACACACCCTTACTGGAGTAGAACACACACACCAACCCTTACTGGAGTAGAACACACACACACTGACACTTACTGGAGTAGAACACACACACACACTAACCCTTACTGGAGTAGAACACACACACACACACCAACACTTACTGGAGTAGAACACACACACACACACCCTTACTGGAGTAGAACACACACACACCAACCCTTACTGGAGTAGAACACACAAACACCAACACTTAATGGAGTAGAACACACACACACACACACACTCTTACT
>NC_049558.1:11887444-11889944 GCF_013358815.1 Electrophorus electricus | reverse complement strand
GCAACACTAAGCTGTACAAAGCTGTTAGTACAGCGTCACATCCTAACTGAACCTGCCGGCAACGGCCTTGGTAGAGCGATAGCAGATACAGACACCTAGCTTTTCTTAGGGCTGCGTATCGCCTAACAAACCCGCCGCGCAACAATGATGCTTCGTGTTATTTAAGAATACATTGTGTATGAAAGTGAGACAGATTCCTGTCCACTGAAGTAAGGAAGCTGGGCTTGACTACAGTAATGACTCTGAGGTCACCATCAGGCCTGCCTCGAGCAGCATTTGCAGTCTGGGCCCTGCGTGGGACGCTGGGATACGTAGTCCGAGTTTAAGTCTTCCTCTGGCCCAAACAGCATGACTACAGACTCGCTGGCATTTAGAGGAACTGTCTCATATGAGAAGTTGCAAATAGTTGAGACTTGGGGGTGGGTTTGGTGGTTGTAGTGTTTCTTCCAGTGAAGTTTTCCACCCTTATAAGAGGTTATAAAAGGTTATTAAGGGTATTAAGGTTCTAAAAGGTTATAGCTCTGTTCCAAGTTTAATTAATATGGTGAACCACTAAGACATGGGTTCCTATAATCAAGGAATTATTTTAATAAACTTTGGCCATAAAAAAATGTGTGCAACCATGTGAGTATGTGAGGGTGTGTGTGTGAGGGAGTGAGCATGCATGTCTGTGTGTGTGTGAGGGAGTGTGCGTGCCTGTCTGTGTGTGTGTGTGTGTGTGTGTGTGTGTGTGTGAGGGAGTGTGCGTGCTTGTCTGTGTGTGTGTGTGAGCGCGCGTGCATGTGCGCATGTGTGTATACCCAGTCCTCTAGAGACATCTCCATGTGATCAGTCATTTTAATGATAAACACATTCCCTGTGTGCCATGCCATTCATGACGTACTCCCTTGTTTTTCAATCACCAAAATGAAACTCATATGTTTCTCCACTGAGACTCCTCACTGAGACTCCTCTCTGAGACTCCTACTGCGGAGGGCATGCAAGCTGTGCACAAACTTTATAACCTTTATTACGATGCTACATTTGCTTCATTTTTAAACATCTGTATGATTCTATATAGTTGTTATCTGTATGTATTTCAGTGTTTATTAAGCAAGCACTTTTATAGTGGTTAAATTCAAATGCTTACATAATTTAAGTGTGTGTGTGTGTGTGTGTGTGTGTGTGTGTGTGTGTGTGTAAGGTAACATTATTCTAAAGTATAGCTGTCCAGATGAGTACATGCTACAGTAGAACTTTGTAAGACGTAAAGTTTGACTGTCTCTTGTTTATAACTCCCCTGAACATGAGTGGATTTCTCTTCTGTCACCTTCTGAGGCACACAGTCTCTGTCCAGCACCTACTCTCATCGCCACGGCGATCCGCACAATCACAAGACGTCCATGCCAGTCCTACCGACGCGTCCAGGCACAAGAAACGGTCTGTTTTCCGGTGACTTGGCATTTTCGGTGTGCCCTGTTCCACGGCGTCCCCCTGTGGAGCCCTTGGTCCACTGAAAGGAGCCATAGAAAAGGTCCTCTGAGGCTGTGTCTCGTGGTTCACCTCTGTGTGATTCCCCCGAGAGAGGAAATCCAATTACTGCAGGGCCATCACACTCAGCCAATAATGCGCTGCTTTGTAACGTAGCAGCAAGAGCCCAGAGACACCGGGGATGTGAGGAACTGTGTTTTGTACAGAGTTAATGCCCCTGTTTGTGTTTAGGTGGTTTTAGAGTTGCCACTGGAATCACAGCTGCCTTACTAGTCGCTGTGAGACAAGTAACAGAAGCAAAACCATTTTTCGTTTTCATTGATGCATGTTTGTTTGTTTTTCTTTTATAGCTCATTGTGATCTCCATTTTCAAATAATACTGGTACTGTTGGAACTGTGTGGTCACAGGTGAGCTGTCTGTAAACTGAAATAAACAGGCAGACGACCTCAACACAGAACGCCAGCTGTGTTGAAACAAACAGATGGAGAACATCGAACTCACACATGCAGGTAATTCAGCACCATGAAGGGACTCAACTGTAAAGTTTGAAATATCAGCACTGTTTTGGTGTCGAGGTCGCATTCAAACAGAATGCGGTCCTGCCTGGACAGCTGTCGTCTTTTCATGTTTTCCAGTCTGCATTTATTGTTATTGTCCTTCTTTTTAATAATTTCTCTGCTGGTGTTTTGCCTCGATTCACAGTTTCCTGCCATTGTCTCTTGTAGACGGCTCACGGCCTCCTTCGAGCGGGTCCCTCCCACCCATATCCCCAACACCGCACACACTCGCGCAGTCACACACTCCCTTCTCCCTTTCTCTCAATACGTCCTCTGCTCACAGTCTGCAACATTGGGGTATCCTCACATCAGCGGTAGAGGGGAGAGTGTGCGCTTCTCTGAGCGCATGAGAGAGAGAGAGAGAGAGCGAGTGGAGCGTGTCGAACACTTCGGGCGGGTTCAGTCCTTTCCTTCACCCTGCCTCCCCGTCCTGCGCTGTCTGATTTGGGTTGTGGACACTCGACAGACTGCG
>NC_049558.1:11877444-11879944 GCF_013358815.1 Electrophorus electricus | reverse complement strand
GAGAAGAAAAGCTAACGGGTCGCGCGTGGGCGAGTCTTATGAAATCGGTAGCTGGAGAGCGCGCGTCTATTTTAGGCAGCGTTTCCATCACGCTCGCCCACTTCTTTGGGTTGTTGTTGTTGTTCGGAAAGGTGAGCTTTATTGCTGCTCATTAATAGCGGTATGAATACTGCTGTATTCATTGATCGGTGCCGCTGGGAAAATGTCATTTTTATAAGCATTCATAGAGACCGTCAGTAAGGTTTAAGTATCAGCAGGAAGAACCAGAAACTTCAATGAGGCAAAAAGCTTAACGTCACATAATTAAAAATGATCTAGACTGGAGAAGTGTGCTGGGTTAGTGTTAGGGTTAGGGTTAGTGTTAGGGTTATGGTTAGTCTTAGGGTTAGGGTTGGGTTAGAGTTAGTGTTAGGGTTAGGTTAGATTAGGTTTTGGGTTAGGTTAGGATTAGGGTTAGGCAAAAGAATTGCATTGCTGGGCAGTGGTAGCTTGGTGATTAAGGTACTTAACTTGTAACCAGAAGGTTGCTGGTTCAAGCCCCACCACTGTGCCTGAGCAAGACCCTTAACCCACAACTACACAAGTCGTACTTGGTCAGAATTGTAAGTCACTTTGCATAAAATCATCAGCTAAATGCTGTAAATATGTGACTGAAACAATAAGAAAAGTTACTCTGAAGATGCCAAGTTGCAAAAAAAAAGTCTACAGTTTGTTTCACATCTGAACGAAAGCAGACTGGTGTGCTCAGCTCCTGATAGAGTGTCACACGGCTCTTGTTCCAGGCGTCTGTGTTTTCACCGAAGTTTCTGAAGAAACCGTTCCTTCCTGGGTGCTGTTTCCTGTCTTGTTTTGGAAAGAACGTGTCAAGCGACTGGTTTGAGTGAGGAGCAGAGGGGGTCTCTGATGTTTTTGCGCTAGACACAGAACAATTTCCAGCAGCGTTCACCAACTACCCTCCCGACCTGCTCCGAGTGTGTCTTCCCACAACCACACACCCACATTACCCACAATGCAGGAAACACTGGAAAAAAACGAAGGTGGAAACACTTATCAAGCATCAACGCTTCTGCCTTCGCCTTGGTGCTAGTGTACGTGTTAAACGTGTGTGCACATATGCATGCAGATTAATGCAGACATAATCTGTGAAGACAATCACAGGCAAAGCCGACAGGAGTATCACGGAAACGGGGCATTCAGCATGTCAGCAAAACAGTGTGTGTGTGTGTGTGTGTGTGTGTTTTTAATTTCTTTGAAGTTCTTTTAAATGTTGGAGGGTTTTAGAATTTTTTAAAAGTTCATTAGGGAACAACATGACTGAACGTGATAGAACTATGACAGATTTGATAAAAGGCTGTTTTATATATGTAATGATTCCAGATATTAGACTATATATATATATATATATATATATATATATATATATATATATATATATATATATATAAAAAGACTATATTTGCTTTAGGCCATCATCAGAGCCTCTATGCCAGGATCGTATCTACTTCAGTTTCAATCATCACCATTACACACCAAGACATTAATGGCCTTGTAATGTGTTGTGCATGTGAGTGTTTCCTTGGTTGTGCAGGCGCACATACACACACACACACACACACACACACACACACACACACACACACACACACACACACACACACAAGCCCTGTAGTACCTGCGGCAGGTTTAAGGAGCCTGATTGACAGCTACTCTCCCGTCCACTGCAGCGTGAAATTCACAGACTCATGAAACACGCCAGTGTCCCGCACAGGCTGCGTCCCCCCATGAGGTCCTGACAGAGCTGGGGTGTTGAGCCTGGTGCTCCTGCTATGCACCTGTGTCAAGTGACTCCGCACAGGACCTGTGTCATGTGACGCCGCACAGGTCCTGGGTCATGTGACGCCGCACAGGACCTGTGTCATGTGACTCCGCACAAGACCTGTGTCATGTGACGCCGCACAGGTCCTGTGTCATGTGACGCCGCACAGGTCCTGTGTCATGTGACTCCGCACAGGACCTGTGTCATGTGACGTCGTACAGGTCCTGTGTCAAGTGACGCCGCACAGGTCCTGGGTCATGTGACTCCGCACAGGACCTGTGTCATGTGACGCCGCACAGGTCCTGGGTCATGTGACACCGTACAGGACCTGTGTCATTTGACGCCGCACAGGTCCTGTGTCATGTGACGCCGCACAGGTCCTGTGTCATGTGACGCGGTACAGATCCTGTGTCATATACAGGGCCACTGCTGCGTCTCTTTGCTCATCTGTGAGTCAGAACATGTGAACTGGAACTGCACACCACACCCAAAACAGCCCTGCTGGAACACTTCTTCATCCAACATTGATATTCCCATCACACACACGCATGCACACACACACACGGACAAACACACACAGACACAGACAAACACACACACAGACACATGCATGCACACACACACACGCACAAACACACGCACACGCACACGCACACACACACACACACACACACAAACACACAC
>NC_049558.1:11864944-11874944 GCF_013358815.1 Electrophorus electricus | reverse complement strand
AAATGATATTGTTGCGTGTGGTTTGCTTGACTTTAGAGATCTTAACTGAGAGACCAACATCATAAATGAACGCTGGTTAATAAAAGCTCCCAGAGTGAAGACTGCACCACACTCTCTGTACCTCAAATGTAAACATTTCTGCGTTTGAACTTTGTAGCATATTCACTGGGATTCAAAATACCAAAACAGGGATTTTTTTGTCACTCTGTAATCTTGCTCGTGGTCATAATAATGCTTACAACTGTTTAAAATCTTATGGCTCATACAGCTTTAGGCATGCGGACGAGCTAAACTTAACACGCGACATGACTGCAGAAGGGCTAATTGCACAACTTCAGAAGAATGTGCGACCTCAAAGTGAAATAACAATCCAGCAGAATTGGCAAACATCAGCTTCACTTCCTAGTTTGAGAGCTGAAAAACCAGACGTGTGTCACAACAGCAGGGTCTCGGAGCTGTGAGCACAAGCTGGGGGAACATACCTAGCTCGCTGCATGAGGCCGTGGGTAAATGTGTATCACCACTGTCATCGCACAGTTGACCGCATCCTGTGCTAATAGAATCGAGCTTTTTGTCTGTCTTCCTCATACTTACTGGAACATGTTAAAAAAGAGGTCTGTTGATGTTGAGAGAACAGTCCTGGGTTATTTATAGCCACATGAGGTTTATCTTATTGTGGGTGCTGCTGATGGCTTTTATTCTCACCGATCCCAAATCAGTACTTAAAGGTTCTGTCATAATAGCTCGTTTATTCCACGCGCTGTGTCACATGCCTTTGGACCTCGTCAGACCGCATGTCCTATAGCTCAGCTCGTCTCAGTCGTGGTGGCAGACACCCAATCATAATACTTCACTCTTCTTTCCGTGGTGTCCAGGACTACAGGGTGGTAGGTCTGAGCCATTGTGTTTGCTCCATGGGTGGGTTTGATGTCATATTGTGGTCCTTCACTTTCTGCCGGATATTATTCATACAGAGGGATTGTGTAATTATGACAACCAACATATAGACGTGCACGCACAAGTATGCTTGTGCACGCACACACACATAAACAGGAGGGTTTCTGGTAAGGCTACTGGGATCCCCCTGTAAAAAATGTTAAAAGGATGTGCAACATCACCTCTGCTGGTTTCGTTATGCATGTACCCTATGTGTGTGTGTGTGTGTGTGTGTGTGTGTGATTACTTCTGAAACATGGGTGGTACTAATACAGAACTAGAACATAACTTCGCTCAGAAGCATATAAACTGTTTAAAAGCTCATACATGTACGCGCATACTAAAAATAACTTGGAAATAATGCTACAACAATTGTGCCGTACGGGACTACATTCCTGCATGCCTTAAGCAGAAATTAATAGTGAAGCCCTTTCTAAGCAGACCTGTAACTACTGCACAAGCCACATACACGAGCCGTCCAGGGTTATGTCTGCAGGAAACGCGACGCTCGCGGGGCTCTGACGCGTCTGTCCTGCTTTCTCAGAAAAAGGCAAGTTCGCGGTTTCAAAGCACGTGAAGGCTAACCGGGGGAGCACTCTCGCGCCGATATCTTCAAACGAAACTTGCCTTTGAGCGCGCGAGCGTCAGCGCATCTCGCCTCCTGCAGTTCTCTGGAATAGTGAACCGCGCGAGGAACGTCACGCCGACGTAACGTTGCGTTTGGACAAACGTTGCAGTGGTTAGTACACATGACTCACCAGCAAGAGCATTAAGGTTTACGGACAGACCCGACCAATGCAAAGCGCGGAATGAAATGCGCTATTAAGTGGTTATAAACGCACTTTAGCCCGCTCATATGGAAACAGAATAATCGCATTAACGTCCGAATGTGTTTAAAGCTTCCTTTAAGGTTCTCTCTCTGTTAAATACATTTCTGGTGTTACGTTCGTTAAAACAAGCAGTTACGTGCTGTTGGACGCGCTTCTGCTCAGTAATGCGGGCAAACTGGAAAGTTGCAGAATCTTAACCGACTCAGAAAGTAAAAACGAGCCACCCAGCGCCTCCCACCAGCAGCCAGTGCGTGCTGGCAGGACTGACGGCTGGTGCAGCCAATCGGAGACGCACGCAGGAGCACAGCGCTTGAGAGAGGCGCGTGATGTCAGGGCTATTTTTGGTCGCACCCGCCTCTATTTCTATTTTCGTCCGCGGCAGGGCTGGACTTCGCAAAGGTACGTGTGCGACAACTCTCTCCCCGCGACACGGACGCGAGCTCTGCTTTCCCCTCTCAGCGGGTGGTGCAGGGCGGGATTAACCCAGAACCAGACGGGTTAGACGGGATTAAAACAGAACCAGACCCAGACGGGAGCTGGGCAGGAGAAGGAGCCGTCTAGACGAGCCGAGGTGGAGGGTTTGGGGGGAGTTTGGAGGCGGAGGAACAACCTGTTGTGCTCTTTTGTCTTCTGGCTGAGAGGTAAGTCGCGTTGCGCCGTGTCGTGTTATGAAGTCTCCTTCAGTCGATGTGTTCCGCTCCGCAGTGTTGGGAAACCTGCACCTCGAGATATCCGCGCTCAGAGCGCGTGCACCCAATGGGTCTGACTTCTGCTGTCAAAGGGTGGCTCACTGCCGTAAATAAATCTTGTTTGCTAGCGTGTGTGTATACAAACCCGTCGGGTTTGAAGTTGGCCGCCTCGTTTAGTACAGCAGTGCGGATGCTGCAGGTTGCGTGTGCATGCGTGCGTGTCGGAGACGTCCTATGCCCCCGCCTGAGCTGCTCCTCTAAACGTTCTCCTGCGCTCCTCTTGTACCGGAAGGAAGCGCCTCCTGTCCTCGTTCGTAGCTTCAGTCTTCGGTTCCAGCGAGCAGGAGGTTTCCTCTTCCGTCACTCACACAGTAGACGGTGCCCGTAAAGACAGCTCGAGGACGGCATTAACGGGGACGTGCTTCGTGTTCACAGATGGAGGCGCGCGCTCGGGAGCAGCCTTAGACGCAGCCCGGGACACGCGCGGGTGGGGAGACACAGGTACGTCGCCTTTACGCCGCGAGCGATCAGAGCACTGCGCCCTCCTTAACAGGTATCTTATTATTTATTCACTTCATACGAGGACGCCCGAGATGTCACGTGTAACCGGAATATTTGCATGGTGGTGTTGTTTCCTCGCGAGCATTCCCTGGAAGTGGCGTTCGGTTCGCGAGTCGATTCTCTTAGGCGACGTTCACGCGAGTCCCTGTTATCAGGCGAGCGCGTGGCTGTCTGACGCCGCACGCATCTCGAGAAACGTTCTCGTCAAAGCACTTCTGAGCTCTCGCTTGTTTCCGCGAGTGGGTCCCGTCACGTGACTGCTAAGTTCTCACTCCTCATAAACTCGTGCTGGTTTAATATTAAGAGGTCAGGACCTTTGTATTAATTATATTCTAATTAAATGGTGTTAATATGCTTTTCTAGGTCAAGTCTAGCATTGAGACATGTAACATTCTGAATGCGAAGTGGGTCGTCCCAAACAAGCAGTGAACTGCCTCGCGCTCACTCTGTAACGCCAACCCTAACTCACTCACTAACCCTAACCCCAACCCCAACCCTAACTCACTCACTAACCCTAACCCCAACCCTAACTCACTCACTAACCCTAACCCCAACCCTAACTCACTCACTAACCCTAACCCCAACCCCAACCCTAACTCACTCACTAACCCTAACCCCAACCCCAACCCTAACTCACTCACTAACCCCAGCCCTAACTCACTCACTAACCCTAACCCTAACACCAACCCTAACTCACTCACTAACCCTAACTCACTCACTAACCCTAACACCAAACCTAACTCACTCACTAACCCTAACCCTAACTCACTCACCAACCCTAACTCACTCACTAACCCTAACCCTAACACCAACCCTAACTCACTCACTAACCCTAACCCTAACCCTAACACCAACCCTAACTCACTCACTAACCCCAACCCTAACTCACTCACTAACCCTAACCCTAACACCAAACCTAACTCACTCACTAACTCTAACTCACTCACTAACCTAACCCTACCCTTAAACCCTAACTTCTGTAACACCAGTGGGTGCTGTAAAGAGACCTGTGGTACTGTGCATACAGCACTGGGCTGTGGAAGACAAGCTCACATGCCCTCTGACGACAGGTTCCTCCCATTACACGCTGGATTATCTGTAAAGCAGGGGTGCTGTGTGCTGTAGCAAAGCACTTAGTCAACACACACACACACCGTGTGCTTTAGTGAGAGAGTTCACTGTCTGGCTTCTGTAAAAATGTTACAAATAACGAAGAAACAAATATCTCGACTCTGTTTGTGTGTTTTTCACACACTTTTCACTTTTTCGGTCCCCGCTGGTTTGTTGGCCAGAGCTGAACTAACTGGCGTTGTGGGTGGTGTAGGTGTGATGGCTCCCTGGTGCGTGAGTGGTGTAGGTGGGGCAGACGCACTAGCTGGGGCTGACTGTGCGGCCGTGATCAGGTTCTGTACCGGCGGCCTGTGGCTAGACAATAAAAACACGGGATGGGGTCACGGGGGCGGTGAGGAGATCACGTTGCACCGGAGACCGCGGCTGTGAAGTGACATGACTGGTGCGCTTTTGTGCCCCACAAATCCCGTGCTCAGCTCTGCGCGACGTTCCGGGAACCTCTGTAACGTTCCGCACGAGATGGCACCGCGCCGTCGTCGAAACCGTCACGCGGTCCTGCCTCGTCCGCTCGACCGGATCGCACCTGATCACCGAGTCCCGGTCAGGCGTGTGAAGCCCATAGAAACCCTCTCGGCTAAACTCCTCGCACGGCGCCTGCGTTTTAACGTATAAGATCGGTACCGTATACGAACGGTACCGATTCTCCAAAGATTTGTTCGGTTTGATCTGGAATCCTCTCCGGACTCCAAACTTCGATACAAGTGTGCAGGCTTCTGTCTGATCAGCACAGGCTGTAGCCACGCCACCCTCTGAGGCGTGTGCACGGCGTGCCACTGCAATCCTCCTGTTGTAAACCGCCGTGAGCTCGCTGAACAGTTGAGTGTGTGTAGCCTGTGCCTGTCATGTGTCTGATGGGAACTGAAGAATCTTTGAGGTATTTGTGCGTTTTTTGTTTTTTTCTTCCTTCATCCCGGCGCGCTGGGGCAAGACCATGAAGCTGACAACAGCGAGATTGTTTTTCAGGGAGCCACAGTAAAGATCACATTTCCTGTTCCTGGCTGAAGGCAGGGGTCAGCTGACTGATCCCTCCTCAACCACTGCGCCTGCTGCTGTCTTCACAGCTCACAGGAGAGGGAACAGGACCAAACCGGGCAGAGGAGAGTCTCAGCTCAGCAGGGGGCGTGGGCGGCGTGTCCGGCGGAGAAGGCGGGGCGTTTGCGGTTAGCCCAGTGCGATGCTCTGACAGACTCTTTAGCTTCTGAACCGGCTCGAAGTTTCAGGGTGGGTGGGGCTTGTGTGTGTCCTGCCGTGTGATTGGCTGAGGGAAGGCGCGCCCACGGTAGCATGTGTGTGGTGCGTTTAGTGGCTAAAGGCTTCCACGGCTCAAACGTACGAATGCTGCGAGCAACGTGGGTCAAACGTTCAGCGTTTATAAGCAGCACTAAAGGAAGCAGAATGGTCACAGACAAAGAGGACTCCAGTGACAAACAAGAAGTTATATTACAGGACAAGACTTGTGTGTACGCACGTGGGGGGTGTGATGGCCTCGTGAAGGTCCATGAGGCTGAAAATGTATGACATGAGCATTTAGCAAATCGTGATCCTGCTTCCCCAGAGCAGAGGAATCACACACAAAGATATGCAGAAACATCCAGAATGGATGAATAGATGGGTAATAGATGGATGTAGGAGAGAGGGAGGGAGAGAGAGAGAGAGAGAGAGAGAAAGTCAGGAAGAGGTGTCATTATGTGCATTTTTTGTCCACTTGAGAGTCGTTGAAGTTCAACCTCTGAATTACCCTGAAGAGAAGCTTCGTTTAGAGATGGCCATAAAGTGTGGGGAGACTTACCCTCATGTCTCTCTGGCTCTCTCCCATTCCTGAATTCATCTCTGTTTCTCTCTGTGTAAATTTTGTAAGTGATACTTCAAGAAGTGTATTCTTACTTGTACATGTGTGTCCATGGCGCGTATGGAACACTTCAGGTGTATGTTAATGTACAGACAGTCAGCCTAAAGCTAAGCTAAGATTCAGCCCATACACACACACACACACACACACACACACACACACAGATCCTTTTGAAGTAGATGTGATCTGTCTTGAGAGTGACGCTGTTTGGCTGATCCACTTCAGGAACGATGCTGAGAGCAGACCCTCAACTCTAAAAATATCACTCCAAGCACCCTGCGTTATGTTACTGGATCTGTGTGTGTGTGTGTGTGTTAGTGGAGTCCATCATCAGCCTGTGTCTCAGCAGGTCTGTGAGAGGAATGTGTTTGAAGTCAAGGAGAGTCAGCGTGACAGAGGAAAATGAGAAAGTGGCTTTAGGGTGTGAGTGTGTGTGAGTGAGAGAGTGTGTGTGTGTGTGTGTGTGTGTGAGAGAGTGTGTGAGAGTGATTGTGTGTGTGTGCCCTCTTTATTGGTATAAACGGAATGGCCATTACTTAGCAGGGGAAGGTCCATTAGTTGGTGTTTGAGAGAGAGAGAGAGAGAGAGAGAGAGAGAGAGAGAGAGAGAGAGAAGGTGTTCGCAAATCTGTTAGCTGTTTACTTGAATATTTGAAATTAAACTGTTTTCAGAGCATTCCAGTCTCTTTATAATCAGACCTCTAGTGACAGTCATCAGACGTTTGAACTGGTCTTAGGATGAGTGTGTGTGAGTTTCAGAAACGCTGCCGTGTCAGTAAGGTTTGAAAAGGTCTGAGTGAGAGAGGGAGACAACCGCCATCAGGACCAATATTAGCTTATGGCTCATTTAAAAGTTATCCAGCATTGAGCTGAACTCTGCTCTGTGCTTAAAAACATCCTGTATCCCAGTAGAACACACACACACACACACACACACACACACACACACACACACACACACACAGGCTGAAGCATTGTGTCCATGAAACTGTTTCGGAAGTGAACAGGTCCTCATGCTCAGACAGCTGTGTGTCCTGTAGGGTTGCTGGACATGGAAGAATGGACATTTAGTGGTGGCCTATAGTGCCGAGACCACTCACAGGAGAGAGAGAGAGAGAGAGAGAGAGAGAGAGAGAGAGAGAGAGAGAGAGAGAGAGAGCTAGCTGTATGTGAGTGTTGTCACAGGAGTCTATAATTGAAGATCCTGTCTTGCACAAGGTCAGTTTAGCAACAGTTGAGAGAGAGAGAGAGAGAGGTGTTTGATGTTTCAACCTCACACTTACTCTGTTAGTGTGTTTACTCTGCTCACAAATGTAGCGATGCGAACTGTGTGTGCTCTGGGTCATAGAGAAACCCTGTCTCACACACACACAACAAAGTGCGTGCTTCGTTTGTTCATAGCTGTTTAAGTGGAAAAGGCCATTACCACCGTCCAGCTCCTCTGTTACCCTGTGAGACAGAGAAGTGCCCCAAGGGTTGGTATATGTCCATTTTATCATAAGGGCCCATGTTCTGGTCCAGCCCAGTCTTACTGATGGGGGCCGGGCCCGTGTTCTGGTCCAGCCCAGTCTTACTGATGGGGGCCGGGCCCGTGTTCTGGTCCAGCCCAGTCTTTCTGATGGGGGCCGGGCCTGTGTTCTGGTCCAGTCTCCACACCACATGACATTGGTGATTTCTTTCCATAAACGACAGAAACAGCAGTTGTTCGACTGGTTCTGCCGCCTTTGTCCTGGTTCTGACGGACTGGGCCTACGCCCGCTCAGCACGGCTTCACTCGCAACCATAACAAGCTTAAACTACTGTGGGATCCATGGACTTCCTGTTATAATGTCTGTATTGGCTTCAGATAATTATAGCAGAGCTTTAAGCTGCTTCGTGTGTGTGTGTGTGTGTGTGTGTGTGTGGCTGCAATAAGCAAATGTGTCCTTGTGAATCACAGACTGTAGGTGGGTGTTCTGTGGGTATCCTGACCAATCACAGACTGTGTAGGTGGGTGTTCAACAAACAACGAACATGAAAAATGTTTGTCAAAATAATCAGGCAAAAGTCTTAAAAGTCAAAATCAGAGAATCAACACTGTTATATACAGCATGGCCTCAGCTGTAACGTATAGCAGTGTGATTACAATGTAATAGTTTTGTCCATATCATTAAAACTGTGTGTGTTCATTTCCTATCTGAGCATGCCTTAGTGTGTGTGTGTGTGAGAGAGAAAGAGAGAGAGATCCCCATCTTAATGGCTGCAGTAGTGTTTCAGTGTCTGTACAGAAACACAGCTACAGAAATAGCTGCACATTAGAACAGGAAACAGGGACTGAATCTTAAACAGGAAGAGTCTCTCTCTCTCTCTCTCTCTGTCTCTCACTCATTGTTGTGCTTTTATAGATCACTTCCTCATACCCAGAGTGATCTCCATGGCAACCTTCAGGCCTCTTGCACGTTTATGGGACGGTACAAAGCAGTCGTGGGTTTAAACCAAACACAATGAGAGAGAGAGAGAGAGAGAGAGAGAGAGAGAGAGAGAACAGTGTGAAAGAACAGTGTGTTGTCACTGACCAAAAACACACTTCTGACTAATTATAGTTCAGAGAGCAAGAGAAGGCGAGGGAGCTGAAGTTTTTCATCCTCTGGCTATTTCTGTAAAAAGCAGATTGTTTTTGAGGCAGCATAGGCTGGAGCTGTAATCACCAGAACTTCCTCTGCTGAACAGGAAGTCAAACAATCCAGACCCTAACCTTCTCAGGGGAACCACAACGGGTGGGCCTGTCTGTGTGTGTGTGTGTGTGTGTGTGTGTGTGTGTGTGTGTCTGTGTGTGTGTGTGTGTGTGTGTCTGTGTCTGTGTGTGTGTCTGTGTCTGTGTCTGTGTGTGTGTGTGTGTGTGTGTGTGTGTGTGTGTGTGTGTGTGTGTGTGTGCGCGCTATGGGTAATTAAAATGGCTGATTAAGGCTCCCCTTGTTCTGGACTCTTTCCTTTGGGGCTTCTGTACTTATTTATGGCACTCTGAGTGTAGGGAGCAATCACACGCAGACACCATTACCCAGGAGAGAGAAAGAGAGAGAGGGGGAGAGAGGGAGGGAGGGAGATACAGAGAGAGAGAGAGGGGGAGGGAGTGAGAGAGAGAGAGGAGGATGTTTAGTGGGGTAACCCTCCTGCTCTGTGAAGTTGTTTACTTCAGGGCATCTATATTAAGGATGTATATTCATAACATAATACAGCTAAGGTCAGTCTGACAGGACTTCCTGTTTCCACACAATTTGTATTACTTTATTTTTACCATTATGATATATGTAAATTATATTATGCATTTAAACTGTTATAGCAAAGACTGACATCTACCCATGGCCAGCGTACTGTGAAGTTCACCCCGAGGTAAGAGTGTTAATATGGGAGGTGGAGATGTTTGTTAATCTGTGCGCTAGGTATGTTTTTAATCTGTGCGCTAGGTATGTTTTTAATCTGTGATGTAAGGATGTTGATCTGTGAGGTAGGGATGTTTGTTAATCTGTGGAAGGGATGTTTGTTAATCTGTGAGGTAGGGATGTTTGTCAATCTGTGGTAGGGATGTTTGTTAATCTGTGAGGTAGGGATGTTTGTCAATCTGTGGTAGGGATGTTTGTTAATCTGTGGTAGGGATGTTTGTTAATCTGTGAGGTAGGAATTTTTGTTATATGGTATATGTGTTTATGGTATATTGTGTGTATGTTACTACCACTAAGAAGGGTGGGTGTAGATTTTGTGTGTGCATATGTGTGCGTACGCGTGTATGTGTGTGTATGTGTGTGAGAGAGAGAGAATGTTGAGGTAATGTTTAGTGGTACTGATGATAAATGTTTTAATACTGTTGCTCTGTCGCCTTTGGAAAGAGAACATGAGAGGTTTTGGAAACTTTGTCAAGACGCGGGAGAAACGCAATCCTCCCTATACATAATGGATCAGTGTTCAGGGCCACACTGACACTTCTCTGACCCCTCCACCTCACACGCACGCTTGTGCACATGCACATGT
>NC_049558.1:11854944-11859944 GCF_013358815.1 Electrophorus electricus | reverse complement strand
GTATTCCCTGTACACACACACACACACACGCTGTGAGCATGCATTCCCTGTACACACACACACACACACACACACACACACACGCTGTGAGCATGCATTCCCTGTACACACACACACACACACGCTGTGAGCATGCATTCCCTGTACACACACACACACACATGCTGTGAGCATGCATTCCCTGTACACACACACACACATGCTGTGAGCATGCATTCCCTGTACACACACACACACACGCTGTGAGCATGCATTCCCTGTACACACACACACACACACGCTGTGAGCATGCATTCCCTGTACACACACACACACACACACACACACACACACACACACACACGCTGTGAGCATGCATTCCCTGTACACACACACACACACACACACACACACACACACACACACACACACACGCTGTGAGCATGCATTCCCTGTACACACACACACACACACACACACGCTGTGAGCATGCATTCCCTGTACACACACACACACACACGCTGTGAGCATGCATTCCCTGTACACACACACACACACGCTGTGAGCATGCATTCCCTGTACACACACACACACACACACGCTGTGAGCATGCATTCCCTGTACACACACACACACACACACGCTGTGAGCATGCATTCCCTGTACACACACACACACACACACACGCTGTGAGCATGCATTCCCTGTACACACACACACACACGCGCTGTGAGCATGCATTCCCTGTACACACACACACACACACGCGCTGTGAGCATGCATTCCCTGTACACACACACACACACACGCTGTGAGCATGCATTCCCAGTACACACACACACACACACACACACACACACGCTGTGAGCATGCATTCCCTGTACACACACACACACACACACACACACACGCTGTGAGCATGCATTCCCTGTACACACACACACACATTCCCTATACTTGGCTGCAGGTTTTTTCTCTAGCAGTGACTAAATGGGAGACTCTTGGGTTTCATTCTCAGGAGTTTCAGGTTTTCAAAGTGTCCACCTCTCTTACCCCCTACCCTTTCACACACACACACACACACACACACGCACACACACACGCATGCTCTAGAAGAATGCTTTCATGTCCCGTCCCCAGCAGAGAATATATGTCCATTTTATCATAAGGAGTTTGGTCCTGTGGTGTCACAGATCATACATAATCTCTGCTCATCTTCTCGCACACACCGAAGACACATCATCCACATAACCAGGTTGGAGGTGCTCCACAGAGGTGAGGAGGATCTGGCAGTGTGGATGGAGGTTCTTTATGGAGGTGAGGAGGTGCTGGCAGTGTGCTGGGGTGAAAATGATTAGTGCTATATCTATAAACTATATCACCCAGCTGTGTGTGTGTGTGAGAGAGAGGTTTACTCTACACACTTCATATAGGTGATGGATAAAATGGTAAAATGGGTTTAAACACACATACACTCCCCCACACACATAAATACACATACAGAACCCCCCCCCCAACCCTATTCACCTCCTTCACCTCCTCTCTCTCCCTCTGCTTCTCTCTCTCTCCCTCCTCTCTCTCCCTCTGCTTCTCTCTCTCTCCCTCCTCTCTCTCCCTCTGCTTCTCTCTGTCTCTCCCTCCTCTCTCTCCCTCTGCTTCTCTCTCTCTCCCTCCTCTCTCTCCCTCTGCTTCTCTCTGTCTCTCCCTCCTCTCTCTCCCTCTGCTTCTCTCTCTCTCTCTCCTCTCCCTCTGCTTCTCTCTCTCTCCCTCCTCTCTCTCCCTCTGCTTCTCTCTGTCTCTCCCTCCTCTCTCTCCCTCTGCTTCTCTCTGTCTCTCCCTCCTCTCTCTCCCTCTGCTTCTCTCTGTCTCTCCCTCCTCTCTCTCCCTCTGCTTCTCTCTCTCTCCCTCCTCTCTCTCCCTCTGCTTCTCTCTGTCTCTCCCTCCTCTCTCTCCCTCTGCTTCTCTCTCTCTCCCTCCTCTCTCTCCCTCTGCTTCTCTCTCTCTCCCTCCTCTCTCTCCCTCTGCTTCTCTCTGTCTCTCCCTCCTCTCTTTCCTTCCCCAGAGGATGTTTTCTGAGAGGATGTGTTGTGCATTGTTCGGTGACTCCATCGGTATCTGCTGAGTAGAACATACAGACGTGAGCAGAGGCGAAGTGATGGTGTTAGTGTTAACGTATTAGTGATAGTGTTAGTGTTAACGTATTAGTGATAGTGTTACTGTTAACGTATTAGTGAAAGTGTTAATGAATTAGTGATAGTGTTAACGTATTCGTGATAGTGTTAGTGTTAACATATTAGTGAAAGTGTTAGTGTTAACGTATTAGTGATAGTGTTAGTGTTAACGTATTAGTGATAGTGTTAGTGTTAACGTATTAGTGAAAGTGTTAATGAGTTAGTGATAGTGTTAACGTATTAGTGAAAGTGTTAATGTATTAGTGTTAGTGTTAACATATTAGTGAACGTGTTAGTGTTAACGTATTAGTGATAGTGTTAGTGTTAACGTATTAGTGAAAGTATTAATGTATTAGTGATAGTGTTAACGTATTCGTGATAGTGTTAGTGTTAACATATTAGTGAAAGTGTTAGTGTTAACGTATTAGTGATAGTGTTAGTGTTAACGTATTAGTGATAGTGATAGTGTTAACGTATTAGTGAAAGTGTTAATGAATTAGTGATAGTGTTAACGTATTAGTGAAAGTGTTAATGTATTAGTGATAGTGTTAACTTATTAGTGATAGTGTTAACGTATTCGTGATAGTGTTAGTGTTAAGGTATTAAAGTGATAGTGTTAACATATTAGTGATAGTGTTAACGTATTACAGTGGCCAGACGATCCCAGTATCTGGGAGCGTGCTTTCTCTTTCTGTGTGTGAGTGTGTGTTTGTGTGTGTGTGTGTGTGTGTGTGTGTGTAGGGGAGCTCCATGGCAGTTCCCTGTAGAGCTGAAATGATTCCTCAAAAAACTCGAAAGAAAGAAACTTGATTACTAAAAATCGTTGACGCGATCTTCACATCTAAGCTCCGTTTACTCCGTATAGCACCATCCACAATGTTCCCCTCGTGCAAACATCCAAAGTGAACGGTGACTCGTGAACCGCCTGAGCGCGCGGCGTTGCGCCGCTTCCACCGGAGCAGGGCGGTTTGAAGTCTTTTTGCACACTTTCTTGAATCCCCAGAATGCATAAATGATCACAACCGAGAGGTCAGACGGTGAGCCCGAGCAGAGTCCGGACGGTCCGCGCGGTCGCGCCCGGGCACGCAGACGGGAGCGGCGCACGCGGCAGGAGGCCCGTGCGTGACTGCGCCGCTGTTTCCGGTTGACGGAGACGCTCCGACTACGCGAGGCTGCCGGAGCGGAGCGATGTCTGGTTCTTTTCTTTGGCAGAGACGTCGGATGTTTCCCATTGTTGGATCAGTGCAGCAGGCGTTATCGCGACCGGAGAAAGTTGTGTTACGTACGAGCGTATTTTGAACGGATGAATGAATGGACAAGTTCACTGCACGAATCACTGTTTGTACGGTGGAAGTGAGAAACGTCTGTGTTCTGAGCAAACCGCTTTCAAAAGCTTTCAAATACCGAGGAGCGCTGAGTGCGCTCGAATATGCATTCATACCAGCAGTCTCTTAGCATCACTACACCGGCTTCGTCAAATATTTCATTGAATATTTAACGACTCCATTCGCAAACGGGTGTTCCGCATATATCTTGAACAACACGTGAAAAATAGAAAGGTCACATGAAAAAGATGATGGACATCTTTAAATATATTTTTATTTAAAACCCAGAATGTAATATGGAACTCAGATACATTAAATTATAGTTTCTACAGAATACTGTATGTAATTTAAGTAATAAAGTTTATTCTAAAATAGAAACCAATTAGTTGTTCATTTTGAGAGACCTGCCTTATATTCTCTTTGTAATATTTACTGTTGCTCTTTATTAAAGCAATAAGAGTTTCATAACCAGTTACTCAATTCATCAATTAAGTAATTGATAAAATAACTGAATACTAAAATAATCTATTTCTGAAGCTCTGGTTCCCTGTGCCTCACTGCCCTGACCTGCACCAGGCCACATGCGCACACACACACACACACACACACACACACACACACACACACACACACACATGCATGCTCTCTCTGGCAGTTTGCTACACATTGTTCTGCATTTCCCATTTTCCTGTGCCTGTTCTGTCCAACTGAGTGTTTGCGTGTGTGTGTGTGTGTGTGTTTGCATGTCTGTGTGTTTTCACATGCATGCGTGTGTGTGTGTTTGTTCTCATGCATGCGTGGGTGTGACAGTGTGAGTGTGTGTGTGTGCGTGTGTGTAGCTGGAACCCCTGGCCCAGAGTTGGTGTTAAGGTCAGGTTGTGTTTAGCGCTGTGTTTGTGTACTTCACTGTAGCACACTGCTGTTCTTTATGACGACAACCGTGCATTAAACATTTATTCTCAAACCAAATCACCTGATAAGTGACATAAAATTGTGTGAAGACCACTTCCTCCAGCCTGCAGATGGACTTCCCTCACCCCTTCTGAAAGGGGCTTGTGGGCACACACACACACACACACACACTCACTCTCTCCAAAAATTTCTCATTACACACAAACACATGGCATGCAGACACACACTGTGCTCAAACTACATGCTGTCGCACAGACCAAAGCAGAATAGGGAGAGAAGGTGAGGGAGGGAGAGAGACAGAGAGAGACAGAGAGAGAGAGAGAGAGAGGAGAGAGAGAGAGGAGAGAGGGGGAGAGAGAGAGGGAGAAAGAGAGGGAGAGAGAGAGGAGAGAGAGAGAGGGAGAGAGAGAGAGAGAGGGAGAGAGCCCAGAGGTTGTGAAAGTGGAGCTTGGGAGCTGTGAAATCCTTCCTGCAGTATGTAGGATTCTGGATTCCTTCAGAATGAGTTCTGATCCACGATGCAGATGCTGCCATCAGCCATGTTTCAGCGGGTTTTCCTTCTCCTCTCTCTCTTAATCACTCACACACACACACACACACACACACACTCACA
>NC_049558.1:11847444-11849944 GCF_013358815.1 Electrophorus electricus | reverse complement strand
CAGCGTGGAGGGACACTAGTAAACTGTGCACCACCAAAGACGGACAGCAGTCTGTAAACATGCATAGAATGTACCTTTAAGACCTTTCACTCCCAAATCATTTAAAGAAATGTAAAGAAATCACATTAGTGTCAGGCAGTCTTATGTCAGGCTAGCGTGGCAGCTGGAGTGTATTCAGAGCACGACCCAGGCCCTGCTGACCCTGACCCTGACCCTGTGACCCTGACCCTGTGACCCCAGCATGGATGCAGCGGAGGGATGGAGAGGCTGCTAAGAAAGAGGCCCAGATTCAATATGCTTGGCATTTACTCCTCACAACCCCTCCCCTGAACCTCAGTGCTGTTAGTGAAAATGTATATGTAAATACACGCATACACGTGTTTGGTAGTTGTGATTTGGTTATGTATATGGAAATCCTCATTTGCATTTGAGCTTGTTTTAAGCGGTCACGTGTACACGTCCTCTCAGTGGCCGTCCGTGTTGATTGACAGGTGCCGTGGCCAGTTCTGTGGTGAAGCAGAAGTTGGCGGAGGTGATTCTGAAGAAACGGAATCAGAAAAGCGGCCCAAGTCCTCTGAGCATCCCGGCAGTGCCCTACAGGTACGGGACGTGTGTGGGACGAGTGCGGGACGAGAGCTTAGACTAGACCCGATCAGTTCAGCAACAAAACACTTGGCCCAAAAAGACCCCGATAAGACCCCATTCTGTGGAGTCTTATTATCTAATTGTGCTATTTGTGTGTGTGTGTGTGTGTGTGTGTGTGTGTGTGTGTGTGTGTGTGTGTGTGTGTGTGTGTGTGTGAGTGTGTGTGTGTGTGTAGGGAGTTGGGTCCAGATCCCAGCAGTCCAGTGCAGCCTCTCCTCTCCTCCCCACCACAGACCCTCCGAGATGATGACCGACCGCTGCGAAGAGCAAGTATGTCTCTAACACACACACTCACACACTCACACACACTCACACACACACACTCACACACACACTCACACTCACACTCACACACACACACACACACACACTCACACACACTCACACACACACTCACACACACACACACACACTCACACACACTCACACACACACACACACACACTCACACACACATTACTGGTCTACCTGAGCACCTGACTGAGACAGTGCCAGAACATTCCTGGCCTCAACATCATGGCCTGATTAAAACTCCACCCAGTCCTCCAGCAGATACTACTCCTTCTCTCAGCCTACATCCACCCAACACGGCCTCCCATCACACCCCCACCCAACACGGTCTCCCATCACACCCCCACCCAACACGGTCTCCCATCACACCCCCACCCAACACGGTCTCCCATCACACCCCCACCCAACACGGTCTCCTAGATCCTGGAACTTGTCCCCTACTGTGTGTCCCTTTCATGGTTTTTGTGACTAAACTTGTGTGATTCCCCATTAGTTCATGTGACATGGTTTTTTGTGTTGGGATTGTTGACCCGTTTCTTCAACTTAAGGATTCAAACTCACTCCCGACTTGCCTACAATTCAGCAAAAAAAAAAATGCTAAGAAACATTTTGCAAGTGCCTTCTGCAGCACAGGTCTAGTGTGTTTTTCTCCACACTGTGGTGTGGTGGCTAATTATAGCCAGGCTGAGCACGCGCGCGTCAACCCGCGATTACCCCAGCCTTAGCTCGGCCGGGTGTTTAACAGGAAGTGGGACGCATATTTATACATTTACCAAGCAGCAACCTTTCTAGAGAACAGAGGCGTCGCTGAGGTCAGAGCGCCAGGGATGAGCCGATGAGACTCTGCCTCCTGCACCAGCGTGTCCAGGAAAGCGCTGAGGGCAGACCGCAGAGGTCGTGCCTCGTCGCTATGGTTACAGTACAGAGGGGGGTTAGTTGTCATGGGTGGGGGCAGAAGGGTAGGTTGTGGTGGATTGAAAACATCCGTATGCAGGTGGTCCAGTAGCCCCACGTCGGCACATCTGTCTGTGTTCTTGTGTTTCCTCTTTAAACCGCGCACAAGTTTTTCTGACAGGTTTGTCATGATGCTGTAGTGACTCTTATTTTGTAAGAAACATGCCCCCCTGAGCCCCCACGTCCACACACGCCCCCTGAGCCCCCACCTCCACATGGCCCCCCTACCCCATGAGCCTCCACCTCCACACGCGCCCCAACCCTCCACCGCTGGCGAGAGGGCGAATACGAGGTGAAACTGTTCCTGTTTACATGTCAGCCACACGGCATTCAGGCTGAAACCGACCCGCGTATGGGAGAGTTATGTGCTGTCCGGTGTTAAGGCACTAACGCTGAGGATGTGTGTGTGTGTGTGTGTGTGTGTTTGTGTGTGCTCAGCCTCCGAGCCCAACCTGAAGGTGAAACACAAGCTGAAGAAACATCTCCACACTCGGAAGAGTCCCCTGACGCGTAAGGAGAGCGCCCCACCCACAGTAAAGCACCACCGTGGCGCTGACCCACTGGGTACGTGAGCCATACCCCATCACACACGCCACACAGAGCGCCGTAC
>NC_049558.1:11839944-11844944 GCF_013358815.1 Electrophorus electricus | reverse complement strand
ATAGATAAAATAGATATAAATTAATAGAGTAAGATATAGATAAATAGAGTTAGACATAAATTAATAGAATTAGATGTAGATAAAATGGTTAGATATAAATTAATAGAATTTGATATAGATAAAATACTTATAGATTAATGGAGTTAGATATAGATAAATAGAATTATACAGAGATAAAATAGTTAGGTATAGATTAATAGTTAGAGATAGATAAATAGAATTATACATAGATAAAAGAGTTAGGTATAGATTAATGGAGTTAGAGATAAATAAATAGAATTATACATAGATAAAATAGAGTTATGTATAGATTAATAGAGTTAGATATAGATAAATAGATGTTAATTTTTGATAGATAGATGATTGTGGTGTTTAAAGGAAAAGTGTAGCATTACTGAGGTATTTGGTGGGGTGATATTGAGACTGCTTGAGGTGTTTGAGTGTGAAGTTAGAGAGGTGTTGTGTACCTCAAGGTAGTTGACTTATAATCAGAAGATTCCTGGTTCAAATCCCACCAGTGCCAAGTTGCCACTGTTGGGCCCCTGAACAAGACCCTTAACCCTCAATTACTCAAATTGTACTCAGTCAGAATTGTAAATTGCTTTGGATTAAAGCGTCAGATAAATGTAAATGTTGTTTGGTGGGGACAAACTGGTTTAGGACAATGGTTGGTGTTAACGGTAACTGTGGTGTTAATGGTTACTGTAGTGTTCGTTGGGGTGGTATTAACGGTAACTGGTGTTTGATGGGGTGGTGTTAACGGTAACTGTGGTGTTAATGGTAACTCTTATTGGTTCCAGTCCCAGGTCTGGGGCCTGTCCCTGTGCAGCTCAGCACTCCAACAGGACCCCATAAACCCTTGAGCCGCACGCGCTCAGAGCCGCTGCCCCAGAGCCCACATGCTCTGCACTCACACCTGCTCCAACAGCAACACAGTGCTCAGCTGCTGGAGAGACTCAAACAGCAGACACACCTAGGCAAGGTGAGCTCGCTCGCAAACACACACACACGATTACTCACACGTATAATCGGCGTTACCTGCAACGTGTGTGTGTGTTTTGCAGCTCATGTCAAAATCAAGTGAGAAACCGAGACTCCGGCAGATCCCTTCTGAGGACATGGACTCAGAAGAGGTGGGGCCATCGTCCACTGATGCTCACCAGAGCAGGAGCAGGGCTGAGTCACGGAGGGAGGTGGAGAATCAAGAGGAGCAACTCAACATACAACAGACACTCATACTCAACCAGGTACACACATACACACACACACACGTATACACACATACACGCATGTATACACACACATACATACACAAGTACACATACGTACACATACATATACACACACGTACACATACACACATGTATACACACGTATATATACACATGTATACACCCACACACACGTATACACACACATGTACACACACCACACACGTACACATATACATACATACACACACACACACACACACACACACACACATGTACACACACCACACACGTACACACATATACACGTACACGTATACACACACACACACCACACACATATACATACATACATACATACACACACACACACACACATATATACGAACACACAAACGTGTACACACACGTACACATACACATTCACACACCACACACACACATATACACACATACACACACCACACATACACACACATTACACACACAAACACGTATACACGCGCGCACACACACACATTCACACACCACACCCACACGTACACACACACACATTTACAGAAACACAGACACATACATACACACGCACACACAAACAGACAGTACATTCTAAGTAAGGGGAAATGCATTCAAGTACAAACACCACAGTTTTAGAAGATATTGAACAGCCTTCTAGATGGTGATATCCCTCTTTGGTGATATCCCTCATCATGCAGCAGGGGGAGACAGATGTAAGTTTTTTGTAGTTAGGTATAGACTCACACAACCAGAGTCATTCTAAATGTTCAGATCTACAACAGATGTTGTGCAGGTAGAGCCAGGTGTTAGAAGGTGGAACTATAAACTCTAAACTCCATATTATACTCAATATTATCTCTAATAACAGACTTAGGATACTAATAATTACAGATAACAGCAATTACTGTGAATGAATCACAGGATCTATGTTACATATATCATACATTTGTGATTTTACCCCACATCCTGACAAGGTGTAAAATTGAAACCGTGCGTGCGCGTGCGTGTGTGCAGTCACGTCTGTGGGAGACACAGAAACAGCTTCAGCAGTTACGCAGGCAGACAGCCCACATGGAGACGCTGGCAGTCCCCATTATGTTCAGTGGTCTCCACCGCCCGCTGTCCCGTGCAAAGTCCTCGCCTGCGTCCACCTCTCTCACGCTGCCCGAGAAAACCATGGCAACGGAGCCCTCACAGAGCCAACCAGTCTTCACTACCGGTAAGAGTTATGACCAATCAGAGCTCACTCACATAGGACCAGGTCAGACTCGGTCTAACGTTCAGTTTATATGCTTAATAGTCGTTGTGTTTCTTGAATCTGTGTGTGTGTGTGTGTGTGTGTGTGTGTGTGTGTGTGTGTGTGTGTGTGTGTGTGTGTGTGCGCGCATGTTTCACCAGGCCTGGTGTATGACTCTCAGATGCTGAAACACCAGTGTACATGTGGTGATAACAGCAGTCACCCTGAGCATGCTGGGAGAATTCAGAGCATCTGGTCTCGTCTGCAGGAGCGGGGCTTGCGTGGCCAGTGTGAGGTACTACACTCACTTTCGCCCACTAATGGCCTGCCCATGAATGAATGGCTTGACCTTCACATCTGAAACTGACTTATATCTTTGTCTGAAACTAATATATAACTGATATACACTAAAACTAAAACCAATATATAACTAATATACGCTAAAACTAATATATAACTGATATACACTAAAACTAAAACCAATATATAACTAATATACTCTAAAACTAATATATAACTGATATGCACTAAAACTAATATATAGCTAATATACACTGTAACTAATATATAACTGATATACACTGAAAGTAATATATAACTGATATACACTGAAACTAATGTATAATTAACATACACAAACTAATGTAAAGAGTTATATTCAATATCCTCAACCTCTCTCACTTTCTCTCATTCTGTCTCTCTCTCTCCCTCCCTCTCACTTGTTCTGCCTCTCTCTCTCTCTGTCTCTCTCCCTCTCTCTCTCACTCTTTCATGTAGAGTATTCGGGGTAGAAAGGCCACTCTTGAGGAGCTACAGTCTGTTCATACTGAGCGTCATGTCCTGTTATATGGCACGAACCCCCTTAACCGCCTCAAACTGGACAACCGCAACCTCGCTGGTAACACACACACACACACACACTCATATATACACACACTCATATACACACACACACACACTCATATACACACACACTCATACACGCGCACACACACACACTAACCATTCACACACACACATGCTCATTATGATTACATGTACACAAGTCAGAACAACAGTACACAGTATAAATATACTCACATATAGTTTTAAAGTAATTCTGTGTGAATGTGTGACAAATGAAAAGCAGAAAAAAATAGCTTGTTGTTTGAATGAAAGCTAATTACTAATCCACATCATTCTTCATCCATCAGGTATCCTGTCCCAAAGAATGTTCATAATGCTGCCCTGTGGAGGTGTGGGGGTGAGTGAAGAGAACACACACACACATATATACATACACACACTCATATATACACACACATACACACACACTCATATATACATACACACACACACACATACACACATGCACACACACATACACACACGCACACACACATACACACACTCATATATATACACACACACTCATATACACACACATACACACACACTCATATACACACACATACACACACACTCATACACACACATACATACATACTCATACACACACACACTCATATACACACACGCATACACACACACACTCATATATATACACACACACACACTCATACACACACTCATTGTATATATATATACACACACACACATACACACTCATATACACACACACATACACATACAGACGCACACACACACACTCATATACACACACACATACATACACATACAGACGCACACACACACACACTCATATACACACACACACACACACACTCATATACACACACACACACACTCATATATATACACACACACACTCATATACACACACACATACACATACAGACGCACACACACACACACTCATATACACACACACATACACACACACATACAGACGCACACACATGCACACACACTCATATATATACACACACACACACTCATACACACACTCATTGTATATATATACACACACACACACACTCATATATATACACACACACTCATACACACACTCATTGTATATATATACACACACACACACATACACACTCATATACACACACACATACACATACAGACGCACACACACACACACTCATATACACACACACATACACATACAGACGCACACACACACACACACTCATATACACACACACACACACACTCATATATATACACACACACACTCATATACACACACACATACACACACACATACAGACGCACACACATGCACACACACTCATATATATACACACACACACTCATACACACACTCATTGTATATATATACACACACACACACTCATATATATACACACACACTCATACACACACTCATTGTATATATATATATATATACACACACACACACACATACACACTCATATACACACACACATACACACACACTCATATATACACACACGCATACACACACACACACTCATATATATACACACACACACTCATACACACACTCATTGTATATATATATATACACACACACACACACATACACACTCATATACACACACACATACACACACACTCATATATACACACACGCATAC
>NC_049558.1:11814944-11824944 GCF_013358815.1 Electrophorus electricus | reverse complement strand
ATATATATATATATACATCATACACACACATACATATGCACACTTTCTCACATACACAGACACGCATATACATCATAGACAAACACACATACATATTCACACTATCACGCACATACATGCACACACACACACACAGACACACACACACACACACACATATATACATACATACATACATACATAATCACATACATATTCACACTTTATCACACACACATCATACATACATACATACATACATACATACATAACATACATACATAATCACATACATATACACACTTTCTCACACACACACACACACACACATACACACACACTCAGTTCATTCATAGCTTCGGTGCACATATGCAAAAGCACACATAGTGCCACTCTATTCTAATGACCACTGTAAAAGCGAATTCACTCACTAAAGGAGACCTCCTCCTCCGAATCTATGTGTAAACCACAGCTGCACCTGGTGTCTTCATCCCACCAAGCTCCTCCTCATCCTCAGTGTTTATTACATCTCTGGACACTTGACCACAATCTTCATAAAGATGTTTGTACTTTGGAGCCTTTCCACCTGAAAATCTCCTCCCATGGTTGCCTGGGTCCTGAACGAGGAGAAGGGGTGTAAACGTACGGGTGGACCTCACGTCAGTCAGCCTCCATCTTCAAACCCACAACACGCACAGTCAGATTCAAACACACAACACACACACACACCATCAAACTCAACCTCACAACACACTCCGTTGTGCTGAGCGCGCTGGTCTCACTTCCTGTGGCTCTGTGATGCTAACGTAGCATCTATGCCGACCGTCCCTGGCCAATGCATCGTTCTGCACATGCAGCAGGTGAAAAACCGGATTGCTCACAGTGACCTCCCAGGGGGCAGCAACCAAAGGTCACAGCCTCTGTCGAACGCATATGCATCTGTCCAAACGTACAAGGAGTGCCATCTTCACTTGCTCAGCTGTGTCCACTACAGTGACGAAAACCTGACCAAACAGTACAAAGACGGGACACATCCCAGGAGTTTGGCGTTCCGATATGTGGAACACGTTTAAGTGCAGTTTGTTTTGTGTGTGATGGACTTTTGGGCTTGTTTTCTTAGCTTTGTTGCTTTGTACCAAATCACTGTGGATAAGTGTGTGTGTGTGTGTGTTTGATCCATGTAATGTCTCCATAAGCGTGTTGTGTGCTGTGGCATTATGGGTTGTTACTGTGACGAATCTGGGATTGCTTTATTCCAGAGGAACCAGCAGACCGTGTCCTAACAGACAGGAAGAAGGGACAGCCCCATCGTTACAAAGGCAGATGAGTAACGATGCTGGTAACTGGCTGTTAACGAAGGCAGACAGAATGACTGCTTCCTACAAAACACAGATGAAGTCTGTCCGACAGACGCAGTAGTCCTGATCGTTAAGCACACAAACATAAACGCTCTGATCGTTAATGAAGACAGACGCAATAACTCTGACAGCGCAGCCTTCTTGCTGTGCGCGTATCTGTGTGTAGTTCACGTAACCATGGGAACAGTGTATCTGCACCTGACTATCAACAAAATAGAATTGTAATATTTTTTCTTTTACATTCAGGACCTCACTGAGAATGAATGTTGCGTCAGAAGAAATTATCCACCTCTTTTTATAACAAATACATGAATATGGCCAAAGTAATACCTACATACATGAATAAATAATCTTTTTTTAATTTAACACCACTGAAGCCTGTTGCCTTACAGTTTGGACATTAACTTCACATTCCTGCCCCATAGGGGGCGCTAATATTCCTCTCACACGGTGACGTGTGTGGTATATTTTTACGATAGCTTTGTGCGTTTGTACTGTTTTGGTATACCTCCTGATGAGTTTGTAGTCTCGCTTCTGCTCTTGATAACGAGAAGACGTCGGGCTGTGGGGGTGTTCTGTGCTTTCTACGCCTGTAAGGCCGTGGAGCCGTTCATGTCTTAATCTCAACTATTTTTCTATCTTCCTTACATCTTGCCTTTCAGATCCAATGTAAATAGCTCTCCAAGACCAAAAGACTTCACCTACATGCCTTGAATAGATCACTCGTCTCCACTAACTGGATCTTGTTAACAAATAATGAACTTTTTTTTTTCAAACCTCCACATGCTAAACTATTTTTTTATTTCTTACTCGCCTTTTATTTCTGTTTATGTATAGAAAAGAATGTCTATTTTGTACTGTCTCTTCTGAATTAAAAAGAAAGAATTTGGTTTGCCTGAAGCTTCTGTGTTTTCTGTCTCCATACGCACTTTACGTGCAACGCTAAAATGAACTTTTAGCGATCGTGTGAACAGGAAGGTGGGGTCATTTCCAAGACCCAGGGCAAACACAATGAAGTGGACACACCACTGAACTGTGTTTTAAGTACAAAAGCAGACAGTGTTGGGGAGAGTAGGTTACACCTCCACCTAAGTAAAGTATCAGAACCACGGTGAACTAGTGACTCGTATTCAGTCTCAACACCGGGTGTGATTTAACTCCTTTTTTGTTTGTTTGTTAGGTGTTTGATTCTTTTTGTTACTTTTCTGGTATTTTTGGTTTCCAACCAATCAAAGTGAGATTTAAAAGAGGAGCATCTACATGCTTTCACCATCAAAACATACTAACCACACAAGGATGAGTGCATATGTAAATCTATTATTCAGGAAAATTACAAATTCATTTGAATTTTAATGACATCTCTATTTAACAAAACTTTGTAAAACCAAATAGATGCAACTTTCCACTTATGGAAAGTGAACTGATTTAATCAGAAACCAGATGACTTAGCAGCTCTTTGTTAGTACCGATCCGATTCATTTTAACATGTTTTTATTTTATCTGGTGACCGATTTCAATACAATATTAATCCATAAATTGTACATACGACATCACTTCCTTAAACTCTCAGACTGCAGGTTTATTGCTTGGTTATTAACCTAATGCATATTTAGTTACTGTTGTGAGTTATTCAGTGAACACAGTGAAACTAACATGAAATGTGTGTAGTTACCAGAGTGATGACTGAGCATCTGGACTCACTCTGGGGCCCCAATGTGTGTTCATTTGGATGTTATGCTGAAGGTCAAGACCTTTGAAGAGAAACTTGGAAAAACTTCTTCAGTAGGCCTGACTACAACCCCGGAAAGGACCAAGTTTCTCATCACACTAGAAGTGAACAGGAGAATAAGGTGTGTTCGAGCTTGGCGAGCATTCTCCAGACGTTATTGACCCCAGACGTTAATGCACTGATGCTTCTAACCACGAAAAGGAGGGAAAAACAGGTTTATATGCACGTAAAGTCTGACTCAGGTGGCATGTCATCTTAATTAAGTCATTAGGGATGTCTGGGTCTTAACGAGATCTTATCTCACCTCGTTAACACAACACAAGCAAAAAAAATGTCAGATTACAATTTAAGATTATGCAGTAATGTACATAAAATGAATATAGCCATTTATCATTTATCAATCAGTAAAATGTTGAGAACTAAATATTTTTTCTTCTAGTATTTAAAATATTTTATTTTCTTAAACTTACAAAATATATAATTTTGAAAATCCAAAAATCCATTGCAAAATGTATGGCACATAACATATTGATTTCATATTTAATACACAGTATGAATGACAAGCCCAAAGTTTACACACTTTAACCCATTATAACCCAGCATATGATCGGGTGTTGCGCGCAGCAGTCTGAAGGTGCTGATCTCAAAGCTCGGTTCTCCATGTGCACTCGTCTACAGCCAGAGTCCTCATTAACAACCTCAAGGAATGTTACAAAGCTCATGTCAGAAGTTCTTCAAACTGAGAGGAACACTGCTATCCAGGTAGCAGTGAGCTCTGGGGTCTCTGAGGGTCTGCCGACTGGGTGCAGGATATCCAGCTGCTCCCTTCTGTAGTTGAAATCAAGGATGAATTCGAGTGTTGTTTTGAGTGTTGGTGGAGTCAGTCTGCACATTCCAGGGCAGAAGCAGAGATGTGCCGGAGGCGGGGAGGGGTTATGCTGGGAGTCTGCAGAAACAGGAGACAGAGGGTGCCAAAACACTTTTATTTCCTCGCTGAGCACGTAAACACGTGGGCCCATCTTTCATATTTACGCGTTTTCTTTCATGTCTTATCTAACAGGGAAACTTGCATCCCTGAAACATCCACAAAAAGGTTTATTCATTTGACTACTTTTGCTTGCAGTGTTTTAGTCTAGACATGCAAAAGTCCGAAAGATGTTTAGAGCCGTTTTACACGCAGCGTGTGAGAACATGAATAAACACACACAAACCGTGAGCATGTGCAGTGAGGTGAGACTGGTCAAATATGCACTGAGTGGGAGGGATTACCACCGCGGGATTGGTAGGTGGTGGGGTTGTTTGTTTTTCTCCCACCGTGATGAGTAAAGTTCACGGTCCCTCCCTGAGCCCTCGGGGACACGTGTGTTCCCCAACCACACCCGCACGGCGCCTCCTCCGAGAGAGCGCCCCGCCACCGCTAACGCGCCTCTAAATAGCTGCTGATTCATGTAAATCATCACCCCAGAATAAATCTGGCAGCCCCAGCTGCACGGTGACGGCACGCTGGAAATATGCACATGCATACGAAACAAATTAATTTGGCCTTCAAGGATTAAACTCCAAAGACCAAAACAAATTAGTCTTTAATTTTTAAACTATTGTGATATCCCTTTGGGAGGGAATCTTTTCTTTATAATGTACTCTCGAGTATAATGACAGTAAAGTTTAACGATACTGAATTGAACTAAGCATGTTTCATATTAAAAAATAAACAACAAACAAACTAAGAAAATGACGGTTTTCGGACAAACTGCGGAACATTCCAGACTACGCCAAACTGAGGAGGCTCTGACATCATCAGTGCTTGCCGCACTGACGTCATCAGTCCTTGCCTTATTATGAAAAACTGACCTTGTTCTATAATAAATATATAAATGATATCAAGTGAGGAGGACAATAATTAAACTGCATAAATGATACACAAATCAATTTGGCAACTGAATTTGTGAGTTAGATGGTGCATTAAAATGTTTAGTAAGATTGTCATATAGTTAAGTTCTGTTAAATTTGAAAGCTGTTTCATTTTGACCTGATTTTCTGATATAAATGTCAAATGCTAAAAGTCTAAACTCAGGCAAAATCTATATAACACACTTAGTGCTAGCCTTGCAACACACACACACACACACACACACACACACACACACACACACACACACACACACACACACTTCACACACTTCAGAGAAGCAAGTTCTAAGTAGGATTTATAAACACCCCCGGTGTAGCTCTCTATCTCTACCTTCCTCTCTCTCTCTCCCTCCCCCCCTCTCTCTCTCTCTCTCTCTACCTTCCTCTCTCTCTCTCTCTCTCCCTCCCCCCCCCCCCCCCCTCTCTCTCTCTCTACCTTCCTCTCTTCCTCTTTTCTCTCTCTACCTTCCCCCCTCTCTCTCTCTACCTTCCTCTCTTTCTCTCTATCCTCTCTTTCTCCTTCTTTCTCTCCTTCTCCCTCTCTTTCTCTTTCTCTCCCCCCCACCCCCTCTCTGCCCCACCAGACACACACATCCACCTTCTAAACACCCCACAACTGTTTCTAATCATCAGGTTCCTGGATGTCTGGCTCAGCAGCCTTTGATTCCACAACACTGGATATGCGGCTCTGAGAGGAGGTGTGTGAGGGTGGAGGTGTGAGGGTTGAGGGCGGAGGTGTGAGGTGTGAGGGTGGACGTGTGGAGGGTGGAGGTGTGGTGGTGGATGGGTAGGGGTGGATGCTGGGTGGGTGTGGGGGTTGAGGTGTGAGGTGGAGGTTGGAGGTGTGTGGGTGGAGGTGGATGCTGGGTGGGGGTGGAGGAGGGGGCTGGGTGATGTTGTTTCTTCTTTTTCAGGCTGCCTCTCTATGGCAGGCATATGTAGAAACACTCCAGCTTTGTTTTTACTGCACACTTGTTTTTAGGGCCCAGATCAACTGAAGCATCAGTTCTTTGGGATGTTTCAGGATGTTTTTAACACCAGTCTCCCCACACACTCCTAAACACCACAGTCTCCCCACACACTCCTAAACACCACAGTCTCCTCACACACTCCTAAACACCACAGTCTCCCCACACACTCCTAAACACCAGTCTCCTCACACACTCCTAAACACCACAGTCTCCCCACACACTCCTAAACACCAGTCTCCCCACACACTCCTAAACACCACAATCTCCCCACACACTCCTAAACACCAGTCTCCTCACACATTCCTAAACACCACAGTCTCCCCACACACTCCTAAACACCAGTCTCCCCACACACTCCTAAACACCAGTCTCCTCACACACTCCTAAACACCACAGTCTCCCCACACACTCCTAAACACCAGTCTCCTCACACACTCCTAAACACCAGTCTCCCCACACACTCCTAAACACCACAGTCTCCCCACACACTCCTAAACACCACAGTCTCCTCACACACTCCTAAATACCACAGTCTCCTCACACACTCCTAAACACCAGTCTCCCCACACACTCCTAAACACCACAGTCTCCCCACACACTCCTAAACACCAGTCTCCCCACACACTCCTAAACACCACAATCTCCCCACACACTCCTAAACACCACAGTCTCCCCACACACTCCTAAACACCACAATCTCCCCACACACTCCTAAACACCAGTCTCCCCACACACTCCTAAACACCACAATCTCCCCACACACTCCTAAACACCACAGTCTCCCCACACACTCCTAAACACCACAGTTTAAATTGTCACAGTTTAGTCCAACAGAATTAGCTAAATGTTTGACCTACATTATTTGGTTATCTGTGTTGTGTGACTTTTTCTGTATTTTCTGTAAGGCTGTTCTGTGGCCTTAGCCTCATTTTCCTGTGTAGCCTGGTAATGTACGTGGACGTTTCTCTGTGGCTGCGTTCTGGGGTTGAAAGCATCTGTACGAGTAGTTCAGTGAACCCTTGCCTGTACGGTAAGGACCCTGAACACGTCTGGAAACGTTACAAGCTCCTCCGTAACTCAGATCTCTGCCAATGTTATATGTGCATGTATGTGTTATACGTCACATATGTGTGTATGTGACTTATGCGTGTGTGCTCGTGGGTGGTCACGGGCGTTTGTGAGCTCATTCTGCCACTCACTCCTCTTAAATATTTCAGATACAGCTCAGCTGCCTGATTTGGGTGACAAAAAAATAGCAATAAAATATATATTTTACATCAGAAATGTGAAGGCCATAAACACATTAAGGCTGGTGAGCTCTCTGAGCAGTCCCAGTAACACACACGCGTCCACACACACGCGTCCACACACACACATCCACACACACACGCGCGTCCACACACACACACGCGTCCACACATGCGTCCACACACACACGCACATCCACACACGCGTCCACACACACACACGCGCGTCCACACACACGTCCACACACACACACACGTCCACACACACACACGTGTGTCCACACACATGTCCACACACACACGCGCGTCCACACACACGTCCACACACACACACACATCCACAGAACACCAGCTCTCACTGTTATAATATGTCATTTTGTAACAACCAGTGAAAACATCTTTGGGGTTGAAGGTGTTGTCATGTCATGTCAAGTAACCATGCAGGAAAATGATATGGATCACAGATGATATTTATAGGAATAATTCATTACAATAAATTTAACATTTGAAATTAAACATTTGAATTTCTCTTAAGCATTTTAAACATTTTAATAAACTGATATTAAATATATTCATTTTTAATAAATAAATGTTGAATTTCTGCTCTTTTGTAACTAGAACTCTTTGTATTATAACTGTTGATTTAAACGATTTATTACTTAAAATGTTCATTAGTGTTATTTTTTTGGTTTTGGATGTGAATGCTCAAACTAATTCTGTGCTAATTCTGAAAGTGTGTATCCAGCACAGAACTGAACCCAGTACAGCTGTATTATGTTATACTGTTCTGTAACATTGTTGTGAAATATTTTAACAGTAAGAAAGTTTGGAACTCAGCACCACTGAGGGAAATACGTCCTCTATGTCTACGTCACACTCGTCCCCCTACAGACATGATGAAATAACTCACTACGTCTTCTACGTCACATTCGTCCCCCTACAGACATGATGTTGGTTAAACCTCGTTGTATTGTCTCTGTGCCCTGAATATCTCACAGTGAATATCCATCTCTAGACAAACACAAATAAACAAATAGTCAGAAATAGTCTTCTCAACCCTAACCCTAGGGTTAGACAAATAGTCCTCTCAATTGACATACCTGTAGGGGGGTTGTGGTGAGAAAGATGGAGGTGGAGCAGAAGAAAGGTGTTTGGTTAAGAAGGAGCTTCACTGGACAGGTGATGTGGCTACTGAGTGACGAACATGAGACAGAGAGGTCAGACAGCGGTCCGAGAGGAACCGCCAAGCGGAGCAGTCAGTTTATAACTAAGAGAGCGGGAACGATTAACTAAGAGTTTTGGGGCCTCCGGAGGGTGGAGGCGTCCGATTAGTGGGTGGCAGACATGGACCAGGCTCCCTCCATCCTCCAGACAGAGAAGGCGTAGCTGAGCCTCTCGTGGGCCAGGTAGTTGCAGCTGGCCAGCTTGGCGTCCATCTCGTCGCTCTGCAGCACCTGGTACAGGAAGTCGATGTAGCGCGAGGCCAGTTTCAGGATCTGGATCTTGCTGAGTTTGTCCGACGGCAGCGTGGGGATTATCTTTCGTAGTGAGGCGAAGGCGTCGTTGAGCGACTGCGTGCGCTGTCTCTCCCGTACGTTGGCGATGACCCTCTGCGAGTGCACGTCCTCGAACGGCTGCCCGGGAAGGGCAGGTATGGCCGCCGACACCGGCACCAGCGTCGAGCAGGACGAGGACGAGGGAGAGCTCTTTTTGGGACGCTTGGGACCAGATGGGGTCAGGCTGGAGGCTCCCTCAGGGGAGGTTTTGCCCTCATGGGGCGGATGCCCGCCGCCCTCCTTCTTGGGGCTGGTCACTCGTTTTCGCCCCCCAGACCCTTGAGGGGTGATGACAACGGGGCACTTGTTGGGGTGCCGTTCTGTCCTCTCGTCGCTGGGGAGCGCACGGCCCTCTGGGAAGTCGCTGTAGCTCTGCTCTTCTCTCATAGCAGTTGCGTTTCTGGCTCCTTGTTCCTCCAACGTCTGGGTCTCCCTCTACGACTTAAACACACTCGTTAGCAGCGGTCAGCGTTAACGCTGGGTGCTTTCTAGAAGGACAACCTTCATAGCCAGACCCACAAAAAATGAAGGTTCATCAAAATGAACAATACCTTCCTGTAATCAATGCTACAGACACATATGCAGCAGTTCGGAATACACAAACTCTCTCTCTCTCTCTTTCTCCCTCTCCTTCTCTCTCGTGCACTTTCTCCCTCTAATTCTCTCTCTCTCTCCAGTATATCCTTTGGCCTATGGAAGATTTTGCAGCCTGAAGTTACCATCTGGTTACCCGCACTTTTATAAAGGCCAGCAACTGGACCCTTACAAGTCCCGCCCCTGCTGAGCAGTGATTGCATGCAGTTAAGGCTCAAGGGCCCTCCCAGTTTGAGGGAAGCAGGAAGACTGACTCTTTTGTGATTGGTGGATGGAAACATCATGGGTGTGATAAAAGGCAAGGGCAAATCGATTAGCCAATCGTCTGGAGCGCCGTTGTAGGTTTTCCTGAAATGATCTGTTGTTTATTGGATCCAGATGCCCACTAAACCAGCCTATATCCCTCCCTACCTCCACGGCAGCCCACAGCACAGAAAACAGCAAACAATGCAGAGCTTTGTGAGAGAGCTGTTCGAAATGCTAGTGTTCCTCCATGGTGTTGGGAAGCCACTGCTCTCTGGTCAGGTCAGGTAGACAAAACAGAACCAGGCACGGTCACTCCCGATGAGCTGTCAGAGTTGTGATGTGCAGTCGTGTGTGTGAGTGTGTGCGTGCGTGTGTGTGCGTGCGTGCGTGCGTGTGTGCGTGCGTGTGT
>NC_049558.1:11794944-11809944 GCF_013358815.1 Electrophorus electricus | reverse complement strand
CCTTCTGATCGGTCCAAGCTTATAAACCACATTAAAAAAGAAGCAAGAAAAAGAAAGAAACTGCAAGAATAGAGAACAGCAGAGCGAGGCCTCCCCCGCGTCTGAAAGCGTTTCGCTCGTCTGTGCATTAGAGCAACGCCGTGTTAGGGGTCCCCTCGCGCACTTCAAAGAGCCGCCTGCATCTCCGCGAGAGCCCTGCAGCTACCTGCAGCGCCGGCGCGTTCTTTAACGAGCGCGGGGAGAAACCGCCCTTGTGTTTCTGAGACACCACTTAACCATTCCACTCGGGAAATTACAGTCCATTCCACATTGTAACACACACTCTCTCTCACACACACACACACTGTATATTACGCTACTGGTTTGGTTACATGTCAGTCCACGGCATGGCGGGTATGTGTTTAACTTCGTTTTGTACTCTGTTGTTCTAGCTCGTCACAGCCGTTTAAGCACACGCACCATCATAGCGGAAGGTCTGCGGCGTCAGAGCTACATCTTTTACTTTTCGTAACAGGCTGATGCTAACTCACCAACATTTACGGTCATTAACAGGAGGGTCAATGCTCACTAACACATAAGCATACTTGCTCATCTCTGCATAGCATTATAGCACAAAAACGATTAAACACACTGGCTCACTTTTTGGAACCTGGAATTGGGTCATTTGTGTCATCATTCCTCAAAGTTTGACCTCCGCCCACTGGAATTAGCACCTTCACACACACCCTCACGCATAATGTCTCTCATTTTTGTAAGACAGATTGCTTTTCTAGTTTGTACATCAAGAGAACACAAACCCTCCATGTCTGATGGAAATGGAAACAATGCTTTTGTTTTGGATCTAAAGTGATCTAAATTCCCCTGCAAAGCAAGCACCTCCTCTCACTGGTTTCTGTTCCTCATCAGACCTGTATGACCTGTTGCTTTTCTCAGCAGAGTCGTCACTGGAATGTAGCACAGACAGCCCTGACAGTCCTCATCACTTGCCGGGGTTCCTGGTCTTCCGGGTTCCGAGCACTCGGACGGAGAGAGAGATGTCGGCAACGGTGCAACCAGCAGAGCTTCTCGCGCAGGAGCTGAGCTGTGCGATCTGTCTACAGCTGTACCAAGACCCTGTTTCCCTGCCGTGCGGACACAGCTACTGCCTGGGCTGCATGCACTCTGTCCAAAGGTCGTGCGCACCAGGCAGCCCGCCATGCTGTCCCGAGTGCCGGCAGCCGTTCGAGAGTCCCGAGGGGTTGCCCAGAAACTTCAAGCTCAGCGGGATCGTCGACGGCTTCCGCGCGGCCGTGTCGGGCGGCGGTTTAGCAGCCAAGGAGGAGACTGTGCCCTGCCAGCAGTGTCTGGAGAGCACAGTCCCTGCCGCGAAGACCTGCGTGCGCTGCAACACTCCGCTGTGCCAGGCGCACCTGAGCCGGCACCTGGAGCAGGCCCAATCCTGCGCGCACGCCATGACGGACCCCGTGTCCGAACCCGGCGTGAGCAGCTGTCCCAAACACAGGTGCGAGGTGGAGTACGTGTGCACGCACGACCACGTCCTCCTCTGCATGGAGTGCTTGCTGGAAGGGATGCACCAGGAGCACGGCGTCCAGACGCTGGAAGCAGCCAAGAGCGACCTGAGGCGGGTGGTGGAGGTGCTGGGGAAGAGCACCTCCGACCGGCTGCAGATGGCGGAGGTCCTGCTCCGGAGCGCTCGGGACAGGAGCAGGACCTTGGACAACACCTCGGAGCTGCTCGCAGCCAGGGCAACAGTCGTTCTAGACAACATGAGCACACACATAACGGCCTACAAGGTGAGAAGACCAAACACAAGCGTTTATGTAGTTTATGTAGTGTTTATGTAGTGTCTGTGTTTACTTTCTTAGATTATATATATATATATAAAAATCATACACACACCCACACACACACACACACACACACACACACACCCATTAGATGGCCATTAGACAGAGTTCAGGTGTTTCAGCAGTCACACCCGATGCTAGCCACCCTAGACACAGGGGGCGTTACCGTGTAGTGTGCGTGTCTACCACAGCAACAGCAGAGCAGCACCCCTCACAGAGCAGGGCCAACGAATGCGGAAGTGCACACAGAATTTTAGACTTGCCTGCCCCCTCACTACAGAGATCCAATACAACATGGGTCTCCATGGCCAAACACACAAGCTTAGATCACTCTGCAGAATGCCAAGTTTGGTTGAGGAGGGATCATGGTTTGGTGTAGTGTGGATACATTATTACAACTAAACTATTAAATCCGTGTCAACACCTTGCAATGCCACAGTGCCAGTAGCTCTGTCTCCATCTGTTTAGTCATGAGGTCATGCCAAAGTCCATTACAGTAATCTGGGACAGGAATTTTATTGACTGATGGTCATCTGTAGTTTCCAACTAACCTTTATTTGCTTAATGCAATTCTAATTAAAATTCTAAATTAAAACTGACAGATATGTAGTTTGAGCTTAAGCAGTGGTGTGCAGTCAAGTGTATAACCAAACTAAGAAGAGGCAACAGAAAGGTGGATGTAAAACTGTTACGCTCCTGCGCCATGGCGCACACTAGCGTGTAGACGATACTAGCACACTGTGAGTCAGGTTCTTCAACTTCTCCAGCGCCGTAAATACCACGCAGCCTCTATCGCTGGGAGACAAGATCAGAGACATGTGGATGGGTGCTGTGCTTGTGAGGTGGATCACAGGCTACCTGATCACAGACCACCTGATCATAGACTACCTGATCACAGACCACCTGATCACAGACAATATGATCAACATTCTGATCAACAGACTACCTGATCACAGACCACCCGATCAGACTACCCGATCATAGACCACCTGATCACAGACTACCTGATCATAGACTACCTGATCACAGACCACCTGATCACAGACAATATGATCAACATTCTGATCAACAGACTACCTGATCACAGACCACCCGATCAGACTACCCGATCATAGACCACCTGATCACAGACTACCTGATCATAGACTACCTGATCACAGTCCACCTGATGAACAGACTACCTGATCACAGACAATATGATCAACAATCTGATCAACAGACTACCTGATCACAGACTACCTGATCATAGACCACCTGATTACAGATGACCACAGACTACCTGATCACAGACTACCTAATCATAGACCACCTGATCAGACTACCTGATCACAGATGACCTGATCACAGACTACCTGATCATAGACTACCTGATCACAGTCCACCTGATGAACAGACTACCTGATCACAGACTACCTGATCATAGACCACCTGATTACAGATGACCACAGACTACCTGATCACAGACTACCTAATCATAGACCACCTGATCAGACTACCTGATCACAGATGACCTGATCACAGACTACCTGATCACAGATGACCCGATCACCAACGACTTGATCACAGATGACCTGATCAGACTATGATTTTTGGAGGGTGTAAGGGGGTGTGCCTGAGTGGTCTCCGTCGTGAGTAAAGGTGTGTGTGTGTGGGGCTGTTCCTAGCAGATGGGTGCTGCGGTTGCTGAGTTGTGCATCTGTGTCCTCCCGTGCAGGAGCGTATGACAGCCCTGGTGGAAGATGAGCTGAAGGCGTACGAGAAGGCGTGGCAAAGTAGCGTGGCCACCCTGAGTGAGTACCAGCAGCAGCTGAGTGAGGCGCAGGGCGTTGCCGAGAGCCTCCTCACCTCGCCGTCCTCAGATGTTCTCTTCATCTCCTACTACCGGGCCCTGGAGCCGCAGCTACGTCAGGCGGCCGGCGCGGCGGTGCCGGCGCTCCCCGCGGCTCAGCAAGCCGACACCAGACGCCTGCGAGCCACTCTGGCGACAGACGACTTCCGCTCTGAGATCAGCAACCTGCTCCAGTGCCTCCTGAGCCTGACCAATCCGCTGGAGTTGACCTTCAACCCTGACACGCGTCACCCGAGCCTCATGCTCTCCACCGACCACCAGACGGTGAGGCACAGGGGCAGGGCCAAGTCCAGCCTGAAGGAGCGCGCAGAGGGTTTCGTCACTGCCACGCAGGTCCTGTGTCAGCAGGGCTTCACGCGCGGGAGCCACGTCTGGGCCGTGGAGCTGGGCTCTGGGTGCACGTGGGCAGCGGGACTCTGCTACGGGACCATCCCGCGCAAAGGGGAGCGCAGTAAGCTGGGTCACAACGCTGTCTCCTGGAGGCTGCAGTGGAAAAATAAGAACCTGACAGCATGCCACGACTCGGTGAGCACCACGCTGACTGAGGTGTCTGTGGTACCGCCCAAGAGGCTGGAGGTGGCGCTGGACTATGACGGCGGCACACTGGCCTTCTACAGCATCGGTGTCAAAGGGAGTAAACAGCATCTCCACACGTTCAGAGCCACATTCAAGGAAGCAGTTTACCCCGCCTTTGGACTGTACTCTGCAACCGAAGAGTCCTGGATCACACTGGTCAATGGCATGTGACACACGCCTGCACAGAGGCAGTTATGTACTTTAAATGAACTCCTGAGCAGAGGCACAAGAACATCTGCATATAAACACCTATACTCAACACCTATATGTCACACTACCACCTGTTGAATCAGTCCCTGCCCATTTGAGGACTACATTATTTATTTTCAGCCAATCAAACTGGCTCCCCTCAGTTCCAAGGGGAAACAGAGCTGGGGCCACACCCACTGGCCTTGCTAGTTACAGCTCCAGTGAGGTGATGGACATGTCAACACTACGGGCATCTCCAAAGACATTCTTGCCCCCATCGAGTTACCGACACAGGCCTGCATTGAGTGCACAGAGGTGAAAGGTTTGTAGTTTGTGAATGCTGGTAGTGGACTGGGTGTTAAAGTAGAATTAAACTGCTGTTTCTCTCAGGTCTGGCTACCTAGTGAATCTTTAATCCAAAATCTTTAAATGAGTCTTTAATCCAAACATTGCCACATGCCACAAGCGAATCTGGCGAATACACGAATAATAATAATAATTTTTTTAAATGCTCAAAGCTACAGTACCCTCTTACTTTTTATTTCGTTTGTACTCATGGCTAATTGCAAGCAGAAAATGCATCTTCTTATTATTATCCAGTTTACTATGCCCAGATGAAGAACCCCAAGCAGGCTGTTTACCAGTAACCCACAAACGTTTTGAAACGTGGGAGCATTTGGACCGGAGTGTGGGGCCCACGTGGGAAAGGCCCTCTCCGAGATAACAGTACTGCATGTCTCTGCTTCAACCTTCAACCTGCTTCTTTAGCTATGACAAATATGTTGTCTCCGTTACTCTTGTACATGTAGTTAAAAATGTGTAACCGATGCCATGCTTTGCCAATATTAAAAAGCAAAAAACTAAATCTCTGGAGATCCTTGCACTCCTTGTTCTCTAACAGCTTGTATCTTTCTGAAAACAAACGCCTTTCGGGAGGTCACGTGAGCTCGGAAACCTTGATTTATTTGGGTTTACTGAACTGATTTTGCGCTCAGCATCTGTCTGCAGGATGTAGGGGAGTGAATCTAAAAGGAACATCAGCAGAGACCCACCAGGTCTAACCCAGCTGGACAGGCAGCTCCGTAAAGGAGAGTTTCTGCTTTCACTACAATACCACTGGAACGACACGCCATCTAGTGGCCAAACATTGCATTACTGTTATTTTGTAGAATCTTGAAAATATCTGGTAAATTCAAGTTCACAAAGCATTACTAAGAGTTTTTCCACATTTAATAAAATCACATCACATCAATAAAACCAAGTCTTGTTTCCTCGAGAATGATAAAGGCCATAATGGATCTGAGTTTACGGGATAGTGTGATAAGGAAGACAACCTCCCCTGGTTAGTCATTAACGTTAGACTTTAAACCTCGTTGGCTCAGAAGCTTTGAAGACGTTTTACATTTGAAGATTTTCATTGAAAAAGTAAGGGGTTTTTTTCATTTTTTACACACATAATTGTGTCTGTATTCCTGACATAATTGTGTCTGTATTCCTGTTTGTGTGTGTGTGTGTGTGTGTGTGTGTGTGTTATCACTAATACTTCATATTAAGTGTTTGAACACTAAATAAATAATGTGATGACCTCACCTTATTCAGCCAGGCTGGCCTACATCATTGATCTTAGATGACTGGACATAAATATATTAGAAACTCAACTGTAAAGTGATTTTGTAGGAGCTGTCACCTCTCATTCTGTTGGCACAAGACGGTCGCGAGAATGAGCGATGCAGGGAGCGATAGTGAGATTTCCTTCTCTGTGAAAGTGAGTCGACATGCAAGGTCAAAAACAACTCCAACGCATGATGTGTGTATGTGTACTGTTTACTAACGCTGTAAGCGGGGTTCCTCAGTTCTTCGGCCGTCTTGTGGTGGTCCGTCCAGACGGTATGCAGATTCTAATGGAGGCGTCTGCGGCTTTGCAGGTGCTCACCGGGCGGATCTCACTCTGTTAGCATTCGTGCACTTTTCTAGTGACAGTATCACTGCCTGTGTGTAACCTTTACCATCAACCACCTCACAGACTCCCAGCAGTGAGGTGAGTGACAAAGTGAAGAAGAAGAAAGCTAAAGTGCACCTGTCCCTCTCCAGAAGTGGCATCGACATCCTGGAGTATAAAACAAAGGTGTACTTTGACTCACTGCTAGTATGGCAGGTGTGCTTTGACTCACTGCTAATATGACAAAGGTGTGCCTTGACTCACTGCTAGTATGGCAGGTGTGCCTTGACTCACTGCTAATATGACAAAGGTGTGCCTTGACTCACTGCTAGTATGGCAGGTGTGCCTTGACTCACTGCCAGTATGACAGGTGTGCTTTGACTCACTGCTAATATGGCAGGTGTGCTTTGACTCACTGCTAGTGTGGCAGGTGTGCTTTGACTCACTGCTAATATGACAGGTATTCTTTGACTCACTGTTAGTATGACAGGTGTGCTTTGACTCACTGCTAATATGACAGGTGTGCTTTGCCTCACCACTAATGTGACAAATGTTTGCTTTGACTCACTGTAATGTAAATGTAAATGCTAGTATGACAGGTGTGCTTGGACTCACTGATAGAAGGACAGAGGTGTGTTTTGACTCACTGTTAGTATGGCTTACCGCTAAAGTGACAAAGATGTGCTTTGACTAGTATGACGATGAATCACTGCTTCATGATAGTTGTGATTTTTCAGCGACTATCAATGACTCTTGACATTCAGATATTTACACATTTTTAGTCACATAGCTATTTTTGGCTTGTAATGCACTAATATTATTCCTAATATGACTCACTCTCTCTCTCTCTCTCCCTCTCTCTCTCTCCCTCCCTCCCTCCCTCTCTCCCTCTCTCTCTCTCTCTCAGTTCATGCTATACTCCTGCCCTCTATCCACTGTGTCTTTCTGTGCGGTGCACCAGATGCAGCCTAAACTCTTTGGCTTCATAGCCAAGCACCCAGCGACCGACCTCTACCACTGCTACGTCTTCCAGAGCCAAAAGTTTGTGAGTAGGACCAGGGTCAAAGGTCAGGAGGCTTCATGCTTCCCTCCATTTCTCCCGCCAGCCAATGCCGTGTCCCTAATGTCCTCCTTTCCCGTCTGTCCCATAAGTCTCACTTGCTGGTGTCCGTGGTGGGTGACGCCTTCCAGGCCTCCGGGCAGAAGCAGCAGGTGAGAGCAGGTCGGGATCTGGTGGTGGAAGCCCTCAGACACAAGGTGAGGGATCGGGAATGTCCAGCTCAGGTTTTAAACAGGCTTCCAAACATTAGCTTTTCTAACGTACGACTTCGGTGTGTTTTTTAAAAGGCAGTGTTTGATAGTCTCAGGCTGGCTAAGACACTTTTACATGTAGGATGTGTAGCATTTGGAAATTCTTTTAAATGCTGTTGTTAAATGGTTAAATGAAGTTCAGGCACATCCCATAAAGCCCTTTCAAAAACTAGCTTCACACTGTAGTGTTAGCTGTCTAGGTTTGTCAGAAGACCTGTTTTTGCGCCTGCATTTTTGAAAGCACTGCAAGGACTTCATACAACAGTCCATCCCAATGCACACTGCCTTGCAGAAGAACTGAACCATCGTCAAGCTCATCTGCTTTGTCTGGATTTCAAATGATGCTTTGATATTTTGTGCTGTGTTATGCTTTATTTTAAAAGACTGGCCCTCAAAATTTACAAAATGTCATTACAGTAATCGGTTTAATGTAAGAAAATATGCGGATGTGTGGAAGCTCCAGGTTTACACAGATTCACACAGCTTTACACACGCTCACGATTAGCCTCAAATTGCATCGCTAAAAAGGTTTAGCTTTTATAAAGCGCCCCCTAAATTCAAGTACTAAGAGATACGTTTATAGTCGTACTCGAGATTTAAAAAGGCTACAAAGTGATGTTGGTAGATTTCCCAATGACCACTGTTAGATTAACTAGGAGACAAGGCCAAGTTGTAGGATGCTTTTCCCAGCATGCACTGGGCGTCTTGTTAAAACTGAAGGTTGGATGGATGGTGCAACACAGTTTACTTCAGTTTACTAAACAAAACTAAAACTTGGGAGAAATTTCACCCTCCAACAGGTAAGGTAACGCACGAGGCCAAAGCAACATGGGCGTGGCTAAACAACGTAAAAGTGAACGTATCTACAACAGCAAGTCTAGATCTTAATCCCACTAAGAGTCTGCAGCACCGTTTGAAAACTGAAGTCTACAACCATCTCCCAGCACACCTGAACAACATGGAGTAAGTCTGGGTGTGAATCAGTTCCAACCACGCTGAAGCACAGCCCAACCCAGGCCAAGCTATTATGTCAACAACACGTGCCTCTACTCAGTAATCTTCAAAGTGTTGAATACTTATGCAAGCAACATTTTTCTGTTTTTGATTTTTTAAGGTCTACTGACAAATAATGAATTAACTTTTAAATGTTCCTTTAAGAACATACTGGAGTGAAATTCAAGTTTTATCTGGAACAATCTGTGTGTCATCTGTAATCCAGACCAATCTGATTACGTTTGCAAGACGCCGTATATCTATGTCTCAGGTCTGAGTGAAGTATGTAAAGGGGGGTGGGGGGGTGTGTGTGTGTGTGTGTGTGTGTGTGTGTGTGTGTGTGTGTGTGTGTGTGTGTGTGTGTGTGTGTGTGTGTGTGTGTGTGTGTGTGTGTGTGTGTGTGTGTGTGTAAAGGTGTCTCAGGTCAGAATGTATGTAAGGGGAAAGGTGCTAAAGATGTGAATGAGTGTAAATGTGTCTTAGTGCGTGTGAGGGTTTCCTGTGTAAAGTCATCTGAGTGTGTAGGTGTTCTCAAGTGTGTGTTATGGTGTCTACTCCCTTTCCTACAGAATAACATCCTGCAAAGAGAGAATAATGATCTGAAGAGAAGACTGCAGAAGAAAGATGGGGTAACAGACACACACACACACACACTCACACACACACACACTCTCGCACACACACGTGCACACACACGCACGCATACACACTCACATGCACACGCACGCACACACGCATACGCACACACGCTTGCACACGCACACACACGCACTCACACGCACATACACATGTACACACTCACACACATAAATGCAGGAAAGGAGGACATATTTTGTAGGCTATAAATAAAATGTGAAATTTACAGTGATCCTACTGTGCGATTGACATTTAACTCATCTTTGAAACGAAGGCTCAGCTTCTCACTGAAGTATTTGGGAAGTCATTCACTTCGTAACTGCTTTCGGCTCTTTCAGTTGTTCTAACTTGTTTTTATTCTCTATCATTTTCCATTTTTTTGTGTGTTGGTGTTTCACATTCAGGTTCACATTCATGAAAATTCAGGTGATGACGAGTACATTGAGCAATCCACATCACAAGGTGTGTACACACAGTGCTGGCTTAGAAGGACCCTTGTCATATTCAATCTTTATATTATTATTATTATTGTTATTATTGTTTCTTTAGATGCAGTGAGATTCAAGTCAGTGGGTAACTGAAGAGCACACGAAGACTCTGTCATCCCTTCAACAATCTTCATTGATTCCTTTTGTAATACTGTGCAGCCTTGTGTCATTAGAAACTAGCGCTGATGTGGAGCTTAATAAAACAAATAAATAAATAAACAAAAAATAAAACAAAGCTTAATAATGATGAACTGTAACTTTGCTGTTGAATAAACGTTAATAAGATATGAATCTGGAATGTTTACGAGACTCTGTGTGAGGTTATTCTCACTTTAAAATAAAGTCTTTTACAACAAGTCTTGAACATAATTTGAAAATATAGCTGCAAGTGGCAATTCCGGGTCCAAGCACAGTCTCGCAAGTCTGACATGCAGCAACATGGACCAGAGAAAGCAACCGCCATCCTGGCTGTGTCCACTATTCATGAGGATGCCGTAAAAAAAAAAAAAAGGTGGTTGAGATTAGATGACAATGAAAGAAAGCTTTCTGATGAACTGGAGATTTGAATGAGGTGCTTGCAAAGTTAAGAATGTACAGACGTAGACGTACAGACGTAAAGATTGGGAAATCCCCTAATCTCCATCTTTATACATTAAAGGTTTTAGGATGTACACAGTAGCACGTCGCTGCTGACCAAGTTGTTGATGATGGTCTAAAATCGAACTGTTCAGTGCTGCTCTATTGTTTGTTGCACCACACTGCAAGTAGCGGATGCCTTAGCACTAGTGTTAACGTGTGGAATTAACCTCCAGTAACGGTTACACCTGGTTAGTTGTGACGGGACTGAGTGAAAGGCTATACACGTGTGAAAACACCCTGTGTCTTTGCAACCAAGACAAGTCAAGGTGTTTACATTGCACAAACTGGCAAGTTAGGTCTAATGTGAAATGGTGGTGAATATCTGATGATAGTTTTTGGTTTTGGTATATAAACATAAGAACTGTACTGGGCTGCTGCAATAGCCTACATTGATTATTTGATAATATGACTGCAAGAATGCTTGTGTAGCCCTGTGTGTTGTGTTTACTGCGATCTTCTATAGTATTTCATTAAACTTTGTTCTGTATCATATTTATTCATACTACCCACTCTTACTGGGGGGCTTTAGGACATTTTTGTGAACAAGAATCTGAAGTCTCTTGTAGGTTGAGCAACGCAGTTTAAATTTATACTCCCTTTGTCAAAGAATATCTAATTTGTACATAATTCAGCTTATCATTTAACAAGAGTTAACAAGAGTTACATAAAGGTGTCATCAGTATTGTACTGAGGAGTCACGTTGCGGACGGTTGGCTGGATGTTTGAATATCCGCCAGCCTGTCAATTTGCCGCAAAACATCTGTTCTTTCCCATTACTGGTAAGATATTGAATTCCAGTAACTGTTATTTTGAATAATATTGACACATATCAAGCACACTCCAAATTATAGTTGTGAAGTATTGCAGGAAGTGGCCTCGGTAGGGCTGGCACACCAGTTGGGAGTTATTTACACCCAGACTTATTCCATGTTGTTCAGGTGTGCTGGGTGATGCACATGGGCCTTGTGAACCACAAAACAGCTCTGTTCTTTCCCATTACTGCTAACATATTGCATTCCAGTAACTGTTATGTTGAATAATATTGACACATATCAAGCACACTCCAAAGTAAAGTTAAAAGTGAAGTATTGTGTGAAGTTTAGTTGTAAGTGTATTAAGTTAGGGAAAGCATACGTACATGTAAAGACTGAATATAGTTAGAGTCACATGCTATAGAGAGAGTCCACACACACTGGCAAATAAATGATAAGTAAGTAAATAAGTAAGAAGACTTACCAGTAGACTGGAAGACTAGTAATGAATGGAAAAGCATTTAGTGTGTATGGCATACGGAGTGCGAGTTGTGGGCTGCAGTGCGCTGTAGCGCCCCCTGTAGTCCAACCAGGCTGCTGTCTCGGTGAGTAGCAGGGAGGACCACGGTTATGTCTGCAGCACTTACGGATGGTCTGCACGATTCGGATTAATGGAGAAAAAGAACAAGAAGAAGACATCCTACCGAAAGCAGAAGGGTTGGGCGACCGTAGCGCCTCCGCCACACTAGGGGCAGTGCGGGGTAGGGTGGAAGAAGAAGCCCGGAACCAAAACAACGGATATAGCTGCTATATAACTACAGGGCAGAAGCGGAGTTATATTACATTTATACAGGACAGACCTCCGGGCTGCTTTATCCGTCGTGTGCAGACCCCCGGGCTGCTTTATCCGTCGTATACAGACCTCCGGGCTGCTTTATCCGTCGTGTGCAGACCCCCGGGCTGCTTTATCCGTCGTGTGCAGACCTCCGGGCTGCTTTATCCGTCGTATACAGACCTCCGGGCTGCTTTATCCGTCGTGTGCAGACCTCCGGGCTGCTTTATCTCATATTCGCTGGTGCGGGACCGGCCGGTTCGTCCTCGGTAAACGCAGCCTGGTTCGTTAACCTCGTGCTTGCTGAGACCGATTAGAGCTGAGTGCTGTCGGATGTTGGGCTCTCTCAGCTCAGTCTCAGCAGCTCTGAGCTCAGTTACAGCACAGCAGGAAGACGAGCGGCCCGTGGTAGCCGTGATCGGCGCGTGAGTACGGAGCAGACGTAAAGGTCTCGCGCGGCCGCTGAGCCCGTTCCGCAGGGACACATGGGCACGGTCCGGTCCCGCAGCCACGAGGACAGCTCCCTGGACGGCCTGGACAGACAGGACGACATCGCCACGTTCCCGTATGTAGAGTTCACGGGCCGGGACAGTGTGACGTGTCCCACGTGCCAAGGGACCGGCCGCATCCCGTCCGGTGAGTAGCGCCCGGACCGCGTGCGCTCAGAATGTCGCCCAGTGGGGACTCGGGACCGGGAGCGCTGTCTGGGATCTGTGTGCGGGTTCATATGTAGTGAATCTTCAACTGTGCTACTAATGAGCTGCTGTGTTGATCCGGAGGGTGGTGTTGAAGGGTTGTGACCGCTCTGCTGTTGGTTTCTAAGGTCAGGTGAACGAGCTGGTGGCGCTGATCCCCTATAACGACCAGAGACTCCAGCCACAGAGGACGTGAGTGCTTCTTCCGCTCTCAGTGGGACCTACGCCTTGTGCGAACAGTGATCCGGGATGATGTTTGTGGACGGGGACCGTGCACAGTTGCTCGCTGCCTCGTGGTTCTGAGCCCGGCTCTGTGTGCTGTGCCCAGGAAGCTGTATGTGGGGCTGTCGGTGATCATGTGTCTGCTGGTGTCTTCCCTTGTGGCCTTCTTCTTGTTTCCGCGACCTGTGCTGGTGGAGGATGGAGGCGTCCAGTCCGTCATCGTCCTCTTCGACCACGAGAGAAGCAGAGTCCTCATCAACATGACTGTGAGTGCGCGTGTGGAAATATACGCTGGGAATTCACACCTCTTACTCTGCTGATGCCAGTCTGGGTCAGATTTATTTTCAATCATTAAGTCACTGTCTTGTCATTTGTTTACCTATTTTTAAAGGTGTGGATCTTTTTTGCACGTGGATCACATGTCCCTGTCTGTCTCTTCTCGTTAGTTAAGGGACTTTTTTTAAAGCACAGCACAAACTGAAATTCTGATATTTTTAGGACAACTGATTGCATTCCTGTTTGTGTCCTGTTGAATTCACCAACATAACTTCACAGAATTCCACATTTTGCTGGGTGTGGCACTGGTTTTTCCAAATGTATCCAAGTGTGCCCTGCTTCCTTAGAGCTCTCTGATCTTCCACAACGGGAACTTCTTCACCATGTTGGTGGACAGCGTGAGTGGTCAGGTGCTCTACATGAAGACCATCATCGGCACCCAGCAGCTGGACGGCGTGCTCAGCATCCAGCCCCTCAGCCAGAGACAGGTACCTCGCCATGCCCACGCTGAAGCTGGGCACCCTGGATGTTCGTCGGTCAGCTGACGGCGCAAAACGTTGGCTGGGTGACATTTGGGACTCTAGAGGTTTTTTGGCTAATGTGGAAATTGAAACTCTTTGGGTGTCTGAGAGCTGCTACATGAATAAAAAAAAAAATGATGATGATGAAGATTCAGCAACAGTGCACCAGTCACAGTTCATCACTGTATATAAATGCAGCTCGTTTAGCGCTGGCTGTGTCAGTCACGCAGGCGAGCTCGTGAGTGAAACTGTCGATAATGAGTTTAAGTGTTGTCATTTGCGACTGCTCCAGGTGACTGCTGTTTCTTTACTCTCTCTCTCTCTCTCTCTCTCTCTCTCTCTCTCTCTCAAGATGAACTTTACAGTCAGCATGGAAATTGGTGGCAGCCTGTCCTATGTGTAGTAAGTCTCCGCTCAGTTCACTGTTGGTCGTTTGGGGAGGTTCAGAGAGGTGAGTGCCATTTCTAAATGTTGCTCTTTTTGACCTGTTTTTCACAGTGCGTTTTGCACCATGGCAAGCATCAAAGTCCACAACATCGTTGTGTTTATGCAGTAAGTCTGTTTCTCTCATTTGCATTTTCCCCTCTCGCTCCATCTTGTCTTTCGGCCTCGTAGCCAAACCTCCGATGACGTTTAATGGACACCTAAAGGAAAGCATTACTGATACTGTGGAGGGCATGAGTCCTTTGCATTTCTGGATTGGTATATCCAACTGATTATGTGTATTGCATCTCAGTGTGTTAATAATTTCTATTAATTATTTTTTAAGAAAGGTAGAATTTCCCCTGTAAACAGACTCGCAGTCTAAATAAACCGATGCACATGACTGAAGGTATGCTACATTTTCCTTACAGGACCTCAGTGAAAACATCCTACATGGTGCGGAGTGCTCAGTACACACTGGAGGCTTATCGCTACATCGACTGTGGTGCAAACTCCACCTTACATCACCCCTCAAGCATCTTACTACCCTGGCAGGGGTGAAAGGTCAAACCTCAGTGGATCTTTAGAATTGGTTTGACTTTAAAACAAGTCCAGCCAGGGTGATCGAAAATGTGTGACAGTCTGGCAGGCTACATTTCAACTCTGCTTTAAGTATGGGGGAAATTTCTGAGGACTGAAACTTGGAGTTCGACGAGTTCGACAGGTTAGCGCAATTTTAGTGCCGAATACAAGCTTATTTCCAGCCCTGCTCAATTCTTGAAGGTTTCATTTCAAACTGAAAGCAGCACTTT